>NC_133458.1:25168926-25341426 GCF_048565385.1 Saimiri boliviensis
CATGGACACAAGAAGAAGATCCATAAGTGTGAGAGTAAAGCATGGCACTGGGCTAAAGGGGTGAGGAGGGTCCAGCAGGAGCACCTGCCACTTAGACAAAGGGTGGGAACCCCCCAGGAAGAGAAGCATACAGTTAAAGCAGAGCTATTTGGAAAATCACCAGGGATCTACAGAGTCGCAAGAGGTGGGGTCAGCCATCAGCTGGCTATGAGTGCACCTGGGCTGTAGTCACTGGACCAGTAAAGCTGGGCCTGAGTGCTGGCCACTTGCCAATGTGCCTCCTTGTATGTGGCTCCGTTTTATTCTGTAGAAGAGGGAAGGAGGCAATGGCATTACAGTGGATGTAAACGGTAAATAAACCAAGGGGTGGGAACAGGGCTGAGACAACCAGAAAGCTGAAGGCTTTTCTTTGGGGATCCAAAGACCCTTGCCATCAGTACCTGGAGAAGCCAACAATGGTTGGACCTCACTCTAAAGAAATTTGGTTCCAGTCCAGCTGTTGTTGTTTCTGGCCAACCCTTGAAATGTGCCACTTTGTGAGCTGGACACAAACATTATAAATTAAGAAGTACTTTAGTCTTCCTACTAAGAACCTGAACTGCATGAGATGACCAGTGACATTGACCAATAATTTTCAACTATAAGAAGGTAGGGGTAGGACCATGTCTTTCCCCCTCTCTCTTGCAAAGAGTGTCTCTAAAAGTTGGAAACACCTGCTTTAACTCGAATACAACCTTGCGAACATAACAGACACCCTCCTCATCTCTGGGTGGCAGTCTCAGGCATAACAAGTCCACGAGTTCCTTAAGGGAAGATCTGAAATCCCTCAGGTAGGGTATGGTGAAAAAAAAGTCAAGAACTACTGAGCTGCACTGAAATATACATAACTCAGTCTGTGGCCATACCACCCTGAATGCGCCATGTTTTCTGAAATATACGTAACTTGCAGACAGATCAGAAACTCTGGACTCAAGTGTAGAGAAAAGTTGCATGGTAACAGAGAGCAAGGGAGCCTACGAGTGGCCAGCATAGAAGAGGATGGAAGAGGTGGCATTCAGAATGCAGATTGGCTCAGATCAGGCCAGTAGTGTTCCCTGAATGATCCCTTATAAGGCAGAGAGGAGATGGGTTCTTTTTGTCTCACCCAGTGAGGCCTCTCAGGAAGGGACTGTGCTCTAAACTCATTGCCTTACTTGGGGGCCTTGACTACCCTGTTTTCTGCTTGGCTGAGGATAGCTCAGCTGATCCTGACATGGAGCTTTCCTATCTGGCATGATTCAAAGGCATTCAGAAAATCTGGTCCCTCCCTGACACTCCATGCCCAGTGACAGTTTCCATGTCAGCTGTGGTCTCTGCCCACAGTGCTGTCCCAGCCCCACAGAGCATGGAGCCCTGTGAACGGAGGGGACTCTGAGGTTTGGAGAAAGTAGAAGAGGGGCTGTAAGAACCCCCACCTCCCATCCCCAGGCTGCAAGGTAAGCAGGTATGAGAGGAGGAGACACAAGATGCTACTTCCTGTATGGCCTCAGTCTCCCCTTCTGTAACATCATACCTGCCTCCTGTCAAGCGGCAGAAAACAGGGGTGGATAGAGGCCAAGGCAAAGTCTGGGCAGTTCATGAAGTGGGCCCTCAGCCTGCCTGGGGAAGCCAGCTGTTCCAGTCTCAGCATGGCATAAAAACAGCCATGGACATGAAGTTTGGGCACCTGCCCCCAAGTCCAGACTCCTCATCCCAGCTCCTCCTCTGTGAATTGAACATGATGACGCCTGTCTCCCCCACCTCCCTGAGTCACTGGTGAATCAAATGAGATGGTGTGAGTGCCAGTGCCTGGTGGGCTGTGGAGCACTGGGAAATGTAGTGTAGGGTGGGGCAGGAATGTTGACAAGGCTGGGGAAGGACCGTGAGTTCATTGGTGCTCTACCTCTTGTGACTCTGCAGATCCCCGGTGATTTTCCAAAGAGCTCTGCTTTAACTGTATGCTTCTCTTCCTGGGGGGTTCCCACCCTTTGTCTAAGTGGCAGGTGCTCCTGCTAGACCCTCCTCACCCCTTTAGCCCAGTGCCATGTTTATTCTGGCACTTGTGTATCTTCTTGTGTCCATGCAGTACCAGCCCTTGTTGAGCTCAGGCTTGCAGAAGGCAGGGCCTGTGCAAATGTTATTCTCTTTGTGATCATCACTGTCTGCTGCTGCTGCTGCTGGCACCTCCTTGCTCAAGGAGCCACAGTGGAGCCAGCGAGTTGAAGCACTGGGGAACTGCAGTTAAATCAGTGGACTCAAGTTCACATGCCTTGGAAACTTGTGGGGCTTTAAGCAAGTGCAGTCAATTCTCATTGCACATGGTAGTTATGTTCCGTAAAGTTGCCAGAACACGGAGTTAGTGAATACTCCATTGCTCCTAGGAGAAATATAGGGTTAGGTTCCTGGGAGCCTCTGGTCACATTTTCATCAGCAAATCCGTCTATAACCTTGTTTTGTCTGTGTTTCTGTTTAAAGATATCTTACATAATATCTATTGTTGATTCGTTAAGCTTGACCTCACTGCCAACAGCACCATCACACGTCCCTGAACAGGGCTTATCCAACACAGCTATTTTCTCCATAAGCCACACTGTGGCCTTCTTGCACTCAGGATCACTAGACGGCCCTTTAGCACTACACTCGGGGACTATTTTAAACAGCAAAATCACCAACAACATTGGAAAAATGTGGTACTAAATAGGGCTTGAAGAAGACACTTGTTTATTGAGCCAGAGCCGAAACAGGAAGCTGAGGCCGCCTTGTCCCACCTCAGCGGGCAGTGTGTGTGCCAGATTACTCAAACTTTTCACTGCCCTGTGCGTGCTCACAGGTACCAATTTTTGTCACAAATAAACGTTAGCGGTTAGTTGAATTTGCAACTAGATTCCACGATAACTCCCTATGTCAGAAACTTGGCGTCCTTGTTTTAAAGAGGGAGCACAGTACCTTCTCACAGTGGTGGCACCAAGATAAAAGGAGGTGATTGATATGGGACGTTCCAGAGGTTCAACATGCTCTGCCTGGTCAGGGTGCTGTCATTCATGGCTTTGAGCCTCCTGGTTATGTCCATGACCTGATGAAGGCAGACACAAGTATGAGAGTTGCACTAACATAGTCGGTGAAGCCCAACTCTTCCAGGAGGACAGAGCTCAAGAGCCCCCATAGGCTAAGGCTGCCTTCCCACTGAGGAACTCAGTAAACCCATCCTCCCTCCCTCTCAAAGTTATGACCAAGGAGGGCCCCCTGGCCAACATAGAGCCAGTCCTTTTCACCTATAAGAAGGTAGGGGTAAAATCTTGTCTCCCTACCCCCTTCCCCCACAGCTCCCTTGCAAAGAGTACCTCTAGAAGTTAGAAACACCCTCTTAAACTCGAATACATCCTTGCTACAAGAGCCGGCACCCTCCCCATCTCTGGTGGCAGTCTCAGGCATAATGAGTCCTTGAGTTCCTTAAGGGAAGGCCTGAAATCCCTCAGGTATGGATTTCTGAGGTTCTGACATTCAGGCTCTAAAATTCAGGTCCTGGTTAAGTAGAATGGGTCCCTCGATTTCTAAGATGTTTTCAGTAAAGGTACAATTTTAAATTTAGATGGAATGAGATGCACAGATCTAAAATGTACAGCTTGAAAGCTTTGACAAATGCAAACACCCCTGTAATCCACACGTCTATCAAGATATAGAACACTTCCTTAATCCATCCAGAGAGTTCTCTCCTTCTGAGTGCTTCCCAGTGGGCCTTTCTTCCCTAGTTCCTCAGGTTCAGGTTAAAGCCAGATATTGTTCCTCCTGATCTGCCCTCCCTTTCACTTTTCATGAGAGTAAACTGGATGTTCGTGGCTTGGAGAGACAAATGAGGAAGTGGGCCCAGCAGGAGAGAAAGGAGAAGGCTGGGGGCCGGAAGGACAGGGAAGGAGGTTCAGGGCAGCCAGAGAGAGCCTATGGATGCTTGCTCTGAGGGGCCCACGTTTGCTAGGAAGGAGTCAGGTGGCAAGAGCGGCAGGTTTAATTGCTTCCAGGGAGTGCTGTGTTCACACTCACACATTTATCCGTAGATCTCTCAGACCTGCCCTTCTCCCTCCATGCCTGGCAGTGTGCCAGGCTCAGTGATAGGAAGGCGACTCTGTTAGGTTGTCTCTGCCCTAAAGCTTTTGGGGAACCAGGACTTGGATTCAGGGGGGGAGTTTACTAGAATCACTGCATTTGTTAGGCCCCCACCATGGGCAAGACCCTGTGGCAAGTGACTCTGTCGCTTGCTAAGTGGCCCCAGCAAGCCTGATCTTCATGAAGGAAGACCACGACAGCAGGAAAAGGGTTCCTTGAGGTGTTAGGAGAAGTCCATTTTCTCAGTCCCTTTTGCCAACTTTCCCCATGGTTGAAGGGAGTGAGGTGGTGGTAGCCTTGTGGAAGAGAAGGGCAGCAGAAGGGTGTATGAGCGAGAGAGAGAGAGATTGAGAGAGAGAGAGAGAGAGAGAGAGAGAGAGAGAGAGCACACAAGAGAGGAAGAGGGAAAGAGACAGACGGGTTGAGAGTGAGCACATGTGACTGAGCAGTTCAAGGGCAGGGCCTCTGTAAACAGGTAGCTCATGTGGCTGAATGGGCTGTTTGTAGCAGCAAAGGCACACGTGGGTTGCACACAGCATGCTTAAGAAAGGCTCATGCAATTTAAATCCTCTCCTCTCGTTATTCTCAATCGTTGTGAAGCACTCGCCTGCCAACCTGGTAGCACACAGGGTTACTCGGTCACTCTCTTTTGTAGACCCTGGCCTGGGCCCACAGGCTTGCCCATCTCTGATGGCAATGACAGCTTCAACCATGCTGAGTATTGAGGCGGCCCTGAGTTTTGAACCTTTACTCCTTGTTCCTGAGCTGACCCATTCTGATTTGGGTGAAGGTAAAGAAAAGCCTACAAGCCCTCTGCCTTCACCCCATCACAGCTGTCTCCTGTCCTGGGCCAGAAACATTTTTCCAGTGACCAGGCTTGGCAGGTCCCCAGGCCCCTCTCCATCTTCCCCTCCCATGGCTTCATGCCCAGGCAAAGAAGGCTGTCTCAGTCTCAGCAGGTAATGGGATCCTGCCCGGCAGACCCAGCCACATCGATTGGCCCAGACGTTACCTTTCTTAAGAAAAGTCATCAGCGTCACTCCTGGGAGGCTCATGTAACCCAAGACATCACAGGGGAAGGATAAGATCAGCTTTTATAAAGTCTCCCTCTCACCCCTTCATGACCCTGCCTCTTCCCAGATTTCTTCTGTTGGAAGAATGCCCTCCTCTGGATGGGTTGGCAGGGATTACTTTTCAGGAAGTCACTTCTATTCTCTTCTATATGGTTTCTTCCAAGATGGTGAGAGAGAGTGGAAAGACAGGAAAGGCATTGCTTTTCAGAGCAGAAAGGGTGGATTACAACTTAGTTACAACTAAGGAGCTGTCTATGAACAGATTCAGTCTGGGTTCAGTTTCTTCAGCTCTAAGTGTGGATGAAAGGAACTATCTTATAGCCACGCTGTGAAAAGTAAGGGAGGGGACCTGCATGAAGCCCCTGGCTAGGCCTGCAGTGCGGCAGGTCCTCAAGCCTGACACGGCCCAAGTTGCCATGACTGTGGGAGCAGAGGCCGGAGTTGGACCCCAGAGCCTCCTCCTGGTCCCCTTTCTCTTCCATTCATCTCCTCCCCAGGGCTGTGGCTGGTGCTGGAGCCAGCCCACTACTAAGAAGTCTTCCGGCCGGGCGCGGTGGCTCAAGCCTGTAATCCCAGCACTTTGGGAGGCCGAGGCGGGTGGATCACGAGGTCGAGAGATCAAGACCATCCTGGTCAACATGGTGAAACCCTGTCTCTATTAAAAATACAGAAATAATTAGCTGGGCATGGTGGCGCATGCCTGTAATCCCAGCTACTCAGGAGGCTGAGGCAGGAGAATTGCCTGAACCCAGGAGGCGGAGGTTGCGGTGAGCCGAGATCGCGCCATTGCACTCCAGCCTGCGTAACAAGAGCGAAACTCCGTCTCAAAAAAAAAAAAAAGAAAGAAAGAAAAAGAAAAAAGAAGTCTTCCTCCCCTTTGAAGGCTTCAACCAGCCATGCCAGTGTCCACTTCATGACATGCAAGCCGATTGCAAAGGGCAAGTCCAGCCTTGCTTCTCCCGAGCACATCCCACAGCCTTGCTGTCTCATTTTTTACACCTATATTCAAGGGCTACTTAACACTAGTCTGCTAGGCCAGTGATCTCTCCTGCAGCTGCTCGCATAAGGCTTACACAGTCGATCTTGAGGAATGGTTGATGTCCACTTCCACCCAGCAAACTCTTTGCAGTCTAGGTGCCAGGGTTTTTCTTGACTCTTTGCCAAAACGTTATCAGCCTCTGGTTCAAAGGAATGCCTCCCAGACTAGATACCAGTACATTGGAATTTTCCTCTCCATGGCTTAGCAGAGACATAGTATGACTTAAGGAAATAGGCCTTTTCTTTTTTAACCCTGCCTCTCCCACCAAGCCCCCAATACACACACACACATGCACACACACCTCACATGCTTCATGACCAGAGGACGATGGTAAGCCAAAAATGCTATCTTCTCATATGAATTGGAAAAGACCCGTGGTCTACTCAAGCCCTTAAGGCCCCTCCCAGTCTAATGACTTGGGTCCCTGTGGACAACCTGAGGAGCTGGCCGACCTCTGAGGTTTCACTACAGATATCCACGCCCATATTCCAGCATTCACACACTTCATTCAGTCATACTGCCCTGGGCCACATAGGATGGAGCAGCCCAGCGGGCACAGAGCACAGTGCTCCCCTGCACCAAGCCTGCTGGACTTGGTGATGTTAATAGACATGAAGACACCAGACCATTGGATAAAGTCTAGTATAAAGCTGATCAGAATCAACTGGAGTAATTGTTGGAATGTGTCTCAGGTAATAGGCAGCTTTCTCCTTGTTACTGACTGGGTTAGAAAGAGAACGGATTCACCTGCAGCGATGCCTTTGCTGTCTCCTCCTCCCTTTGTCCCTCTCCTCCCTCTCCCTCCCTCTCCCTCCTTCTCCCTCCCTCCCACTCCTCCTCTGCTCCACACCTTTTCTTTCCTAACCTCTCCTCAACCTTAGTAGAAAATTAACAGGCCCTAATAGAGTCACCCACTGACGAAGAGAAGAGAATGACAAGCCCACCTCACTTTCTCTGGCAGCTGCTACTTGTAATTTGGTTTGGTTTGGGATCATCTGGAAAAAAAGGAACATTTCCAGGTCCTTTTACCTCTCATCTAAAGGTTTGTTCAATAGACTATTCATTCAAGGCATGGTTACCCAGGTCAGAATCCAGTCAGGGACCCAGGGCAGCACATGGTTCCTCAGTGCAGGCTGCGAGCCCAGAATCTGAGCTGATGGTGGTGGGACAGGACGCCTTGGTTGCTACGTAAACCCAGAAAGATTCTTGGGCCTCCACTCAACCCCTGAGCCTATTGGTTTCTTCTGAGTTCTGTGCCCTCCCCCTTTGGGGGAGGGATGGATAAATCTGATTCAGGTGCTTCTTAGGTTGATTTTGGATCTTTAGAGATGACAAGGGACTATGGGTCCAGTTACCAGCAACTGATGGCAGAGGGAAAATTACAGTAGAACCTTGGGCTTCCTGTCTTGGGATTCATCCTAAGTATTTACATGGCACAACCCAAATACGTCAACTTCCACGAGACCATGGTGTCAGTCACTAGATCCTAGAGTTGTAACATTGAAAGGACTCACCTGGTCTCCTCCTACATATAAGAAACCTTACACAACCACCTGCCTAGGAATTCTTGTACTAGCTACTCCACTTTCTCCAAGCCACACACATACATCTATCCATTACTCTGGCCATTGTCAAGGAGGACAAGGATAATGAATAGGAATCCTAGTCCCTTCCCTTGTCAGGGTCCCCAGATGTGATGACAATGACAAAATCCTCCAAGAATCTCCTAGTTGAGTAGGTATTCTAAATTCTCTTAACTCTGCTATTAGAGGTCCACTGTGGGAGGCCCTCACTCTTACCCCCTTTCTTTTTCAGTCTTCTCAATCCTAAGCACAGATGGTGTACCTTAAGCATGGGTCATGGTCAATGTGAAATGTTAAGGATCGGGGATCATCTGCAGGGAGAAATAAGGAGCAGGCTCTGATGTCTAAGCCTGATAAACACATGCTGGAAAGCCCAGGGAGATGGACCAGCAACGACCCCTTCAAGCTTGGAGGCTCACTCAGGCTGGACTCACAGATAGCCCTGTTTCCAAATTGAAATTTGTTTGCCTGGCCAGCAGCACCGGGAGTTAATATTTCTATCGCTGTATTTAGGAATTAATTTCTAGAGAACTTAATCACCACCTCTCTCCTTCTCCCTCACCCCCTTCCTTCCTTCATTCCTCTCCCTTCTAATTTTCCACTTGGCTGGGAATTCTCCAGCAGTGAAAGTTCAGGCTTAGGGGAGGGCGGAGGTAGCTGCTTCATTAGAGAGGATAATCTCATTGGAACCACTGGCTTGAATAATAACCCCTTCCAGGGGCCCTAGGGCCTTTCTCCTCGAGGGCTTCTTGTACCTCTGATCTGAGGCTGGACAAGGTGAGCTGTAGAAGTGGAATGAGGAAGAGAGGTCAGAGGAGGGACTCAACCTCTGGGGGTCTGGTGTATCCTCTTGGGGTCTGCTTCCTGCTGGCATCTTCAGGTTTGTATTTGGGGCAGAGGTGACATTGGCATGCAGAGAAGAATATCCGAAAACTCCAAGTCACACAGCATATGCACTGTCTGAATCCGTATCAGCTCCAGTTTTCCTACCTGGGAGATGGATGACGCAGGGATTCCTTCATGTCAAAGGTACAGTGGAGCTAAGGGACATGCTTTAGGAGTCCCTGAAGCCTCTTGGAAGGAAATATCTAAGCCACCACTCCCTGCCTCCCAGGTCATGAATTAACCCTTTGCACATTTCCCAGCTCTGGTCTGGGCTATTCGGAATCTCAGTCCTAGAAAAGCAGAAGGCCATTCCCTTGACAGACCCCAGAAGAAACCAGAAGGAATTCACACCTCCCCTTCCATTATCCTATCACAGTTAAGGTCAATTGTCTGTGTTTTTGGACATTTGCAGCCTCCACCCTCATGAGTCCTGATGGCTAGTAGAAATGTCAAAACAGCCCTGGCTCTGACCTTAAACTTGACTTTCCACTAAGATAGCTGAGTTCTCAATACCCTTCCACAGCTATTAAGAAAACAGAACTATGGCCCAGACCATTCTTTCCCTCTTTTCTTCCCCCTGACCTCTGGGTTGTCCCTCTCCTTCATTAAGAAGAAAACTGCTGCAGCCCTGTCTTTCTTTGTCTTTGATTTGCCCCAAGGGCCAGTCTTAGAGAAGATCTGTGGTTCTGGGCTGGGCACAGTGGCACTCTAGGAGACCGAGATGAGTGGATTGCTTTAGCTGAAGAGTTTGATACTAGTTTGGGCAACATGGTGAAACCTTGTCTCTACAAAAAGAAAAGATAAGAAAAAAAAAAAAAAAGTTAGCTGGGCATGGTGGTATGTGCCTATAGTCCCAGACTTGGGAGGCTGAGGTGGGAGGATAGCTTGAACCCAGGAGATGGAGGTCACAGAGAGCTGAGATTATGCCATTGCATTCCATTCTGGGCAACAGAGCCAGACCCTGTCTCAAAAATAATAATAATAACTAAAAATGAAAAACACTCATTCTAAAAAAAAAAGAGAGAGATCTGTGGTTCTGCATTAGCTACAGTTTGACGAGGTCAAATGAGGATGCCAGAGAAAGGATAGAATGATAATACTAGCTCATGTTTATGAGGGCTTACTATGAGCTATGCCCTGCCCTAAATGCTTTACTCACATAATCTCATTTTAATCCTCATAATAACCTTATTAGGTAGATATTGTTTTGTCCCCATTTTATAGATGAGAAAGCTGAGGCACCAAGATTTAAGTAATTTGCCCACGATCATACAGTTAAATGTGACATTTGAAATTGTAAATTACACGGCTGTAATCCCAGCACTTTGGGAGGCCAAGGCAGGTGGATCACAGGGTCAGGAGACTGAGACCATTCTGGCCAACATGGTGAAACCTCATCTCTACTAAAATATGAAAAATTAGTCAGGCGTGGTGGCACATGCCTGTAATCCCAGCTACTCAGGAGGCTGAGGCAGTGAAATCACTTGAACCCAGGAGGCAAAGGTTGCAGTGAGCCAAGATTGCGCTACTGCACTCCAGCCTGGTGACAGAACAAGACTCCATCTCAGAAAAAAAAAAAAAAAAAAAAAAAAAAAAAAAAAAAAAAAAAATTGCAAATTATAGGTGGCTTCCCTATAAAACCTAAAATTGAGGGAAGGTGATGAGTAGTTCCATTGGAGCTCTCAGGAGCAGTGGCAAGATGCAACCACGTGATGTTTGGAAACAGCGAGCAATGAGGGTAGAACTTGACCTGAGATCCCCTGTGTGCCACCTCCCCCTCCCTATCCACAGAAGAAAGATAGAGCCCTGTCTTTTCTGTCTGAATCTCTATTTGGTAACTCCAGGTGATGTTTGGCCTGGAAACAGCTCTCCTTTTCCCTCTCTTCATAATTTAATCAAAGACATTTTTCAGACCTACTGATTGCTCTTAGAAATAGCAACTTCAAAGTTGGGGAGTCAGTGAATAATTTAAGCCCGTACCAGCTCTCCGGGTCTGCTGTTAATGGGAGTAATAACACTATTAATAGCAATGTCAGTGCAGACACTCTGGAAAAGTCCATAACATTAGCTTAATGGCTGAAGGTAATGGAGTCCTCGCAGAGGAGCTGGCCTGGTAAATTAACTTCCAAGTCTTTTAGGCAGACACTCTTGTTGCCATTGGTCAGCTGGAGCAACGAGGAAGTGCCACGGGGGTGACCACACTCACGTCTGATCCTTCACTCCCGGGAGGGGGTTTCCTAGAAGCACTCTGGAGGATGTATCTTCATTCAACAAGTTGCAGTAACATTCAAAGTGCTTCCCAGCACCAAGCAAAAATTGTGATTAGCCTAGACAAAAAGACTGAGGGGAAAATGTTTGAATTGCCCTAAGGACGTGAAGGGGGCATCTGGATGGCAAGGAGAACTGGCTTAGTCTGCAGCAAGGGGTGTGCCCCTGACTTCTCAGTCTGGAAGCTTCAGAGCTCCATCGTGGAGCCCAGGCTGCAGGGCACATCTGTGTCCCAGCACATCCTGACAAGGTGAGGTTTATGACAGCATCGTTATGAGACTTAAACACTAGGAATGTAAATCTCGTATCATGTCCCTATTAATAAGCACTCATACCTCATAGGCATGAATGTACCATTCAGGGTTGTTTTTTACTTTTGCATTGCATACCAATCTACTCTGAAGTCCTGTCTTCTGTTCCCATGTCCTTTCATTTATCCCATCCTTAGAGGGACAGCTTCAGTCCATAGCCTTCAGTGATTTCTCCTTCATTTGCTAGATTCTTCTCTCAGGATCTCCACCCAGTCTGTCCCTCCTGCTATGGCCAAAGGTGGAAGAAGAAACCCCCATAGCATTCCTCTGAACCGGAGTTACCCCAAGAGCAGCTCAGGGCATCCAGGTGCCCCCTTTCCTCATCTCCTTGCTCCACACAACACCTGTTTGCTTCCTGAGACAGTCCTTCCTTCCGCAAGGCTCACTCCCCATGTGCATTCCCCATCCCTGGCTGTTCTTTGTCCTGATAAACTCCTTGCCTGGGGCTCCCTCCTGCCCTGACATCTTCCTTTCTCTGCAAAATCTTTTCTCTTTTTTTTTTTTTTTTTTTTTTTTTTTGTGAGACGGAGTTTCGCTCTTGTTACCCAGGCTGGAGTGCAATGGCGTGATTTCGGCTCACCGCAACCTCCGCCCCCTGGGTTCAGGCAATTCTCCTGCCTCAGCCTCCCGAGTAGCTGGGATTACAGGCACGTGCCACCATGCCCAGCTAATTTTTTGTATTTTTAGTAGAGATGGGGTTTCACGATGTTGACCAGGATGGTCTCGATCTCTTGACCTTGTGATCCGCACACCTCGGCCTCCCAAAGTGCTGGGATTACAGGCTTGAGCCACCGTGCCCGGCCTAAAATATTTTCTCTTTAATCAAAAGAGATCAGCAACTCTGGAGTGACTTCCCTGCCATCTCATCTTCTCTCAGCTTGTCCCTCCTGAGAACCCTGACCCCACAATAGAATCTGTAGTCCAGAGTTTCCAAATCATGATCTCTTGGTGAAGCCCCATGTCCACAAGGTTCACCTGCTTGGATTAAATACTGTTCCCTGAAATTCAGACACCTCGACGCAGTGACCTCAAGTGATGCCAGCATTTGAGGGAGGTCCATGTTTTTTTACATACATCTTTTACAAGCCTTCATCAGCTAGGACTGCAAGATCCCAGAATACACTGGACATGGTCCACCTGTGACACCATGCACTTTGGACAGCACAGGGCACTAAACAGCAAACCTTAGATAGAGCAGGGATTCTGATCCCAAGCAAGCTTTTTTTTTTTTTTTTTTTTTTTTTTTAACTCTTAGCTTACTGCAACCTCCACCTCCCTAGTTCAAGCAATTCTCCTGCCTCAGCCACCTGAGTAGCTGGGATTCCAGGTGAGTGCCACCATGCCTGGCTAATTTTTACAGTTTTAGTAGAGATTGGGTTTCACCATGTTGGTCAGGCTGGTCTCAAACTCCTGATCTTGTGATCTGCCCCTCTCAGCCTCCCAAAGTTCTGGGATTGCAGGCATGAGCCATCGCACCCAGCCCAGAGCAAGCTTTTAACTATAGTTCTTAGCTCCTTTGATCCTTCCTTCCCTCCTTCCCATCTGCCTACCCGTGGTTATTCCAAAATTAATCAAACATAACTGCTTTTTTTTTTTTTTTTTGAGAAGCTCCTACTTGGTAGGAGAGAGCTGCACTTAGCCCAATACTTGTCATGTAATCTAACAAGACCCAGACTTCTTGGAATAGGAGACTCCAAGGTGCTACGGACTCATAGGAGGAATCTCTTCACTTAGCCTAGGGTATGCGGAAGAGATTGCAGGTGCATCTTGAGCCACTGCTGGAAGGAAAGGTAGGAACTGGACAGGTGGAGAAGTGAGGAGAGGGAAGTCCAGCAGAGCAACTGGCATGTTCAAAGACAGGGAAGTGTGTTTTCCATATGAAGAAAACAAATCTCAGGTTGCCTACAGAGGGGAAGAGAATGGCAAGGGCTAAAGACGTGCAGAGAGGGTGAATAGACAGAACCATGCAACTCCTTGTATGAGTTTGGAGAGGTTGAGGGGAATTAGGATGACTCTCAAGTTTCTGCCTTTGGCAAGAGGTGATTGGAATTGCCATCTTGTCTAAATTTGGGAATGATGGAGGAGGACCAAGCTTGAGGAAAGACACAAAAAGGTCAGCTGTGGATGCATTGAGTTTGGATACATCCTGGGAGCTGCTGGAAATGCCTGACCTCAGCATCCAGCCCTCCCTGGACCAAGTGGCCATCTCCTGAGTAACTCGAGGGTATGTCCTTCCCAGTTGCACCCGGAAGGAGCGGTGTGAGCGGTCCAAGGAGCCCCGCAGGTTTGCCTCGGAGATGAAGCAGTGTGTCCGGCTGACGGTGCATCCCAACAATATCTCCGTCTCTCAGTACAACGTGCTGGTAAGGGTTGTGGGGGTGGGGCTGGGGTCCAGGGATGTAAGAAGAACTCTCTCCTCACCAAAAAGTGCCTCAGCTCAAGATCTAGCCTGGCCAGCAGAAGCAGCTTCAGAGGAGGGTGCAGGATATTAAAGAATAAGTGTCCTTGGGGAAATGCAAGAAGGGAACAGGAACAGGCATATTGGGGAAGAAGCTCTATTCATAAAGCATAGAAAGACAAGGTGCACTGTCACCAAATGTGATCAAAGGGTGCCGGAAACGGTATCTTCAACTATAAAATGGGAAGGATGCATGTGTAGAGAGACAAAGGGGCACAGGTGACTTCCAAGTGCTAGCACTGGGCACTTAGTGTTGGTGTTTCTGTTTTTCCAATATTGGACCTAATGGAAGAGGTGCTCCATCGGCCATGCCTTGGTCCTCTCAGCACACAAATCCCCTCAGTATCCTTGTTTCCTGGGGCCAAATCCATTTCGGTCCGAATGAAGTTTCTTTGGAATCTGTTTCTTTGCGTCTCACCACCGCCTCTGTGCTGCTCTCCTAATAACTTGAGTCTCTTCTCTGTGTTAATATTGTCTCTTGTTTGTCTTTGCTTCCTCTGTGATCTCTCTCGCACTCCCACTTTCTTTCTTTCTTTCTTTCTTTTTTTTTTTTATTCCATACCCGTCCTTTTCCCATTTCACCTTCCTCCTTCTCTCCCCCTGCCTGGATGTTCACAGCTGGTCCTGGAGACGTACAATGTCCCGGAGCTGTCAGCTGGCGTCAACTGCACCTTTGAGGACCTGTCAGAGATGGATGGGCTGGTGGTGGGCAATCAGATCCAGTGCTACTCCCCTGCAGCCAAAGAGGTGCCCAGGATAATCACAGAGAACGGTGAGCATCCCAGAGGCACCGCTGAGTGGCACGTCCTCCCTCTTGGCTAGATGAGAACTCAGATGTAGGGGGATTGAGGGAGCCTACAGGCAGGGGAGGGTCAGGGCAAGGGGTGTGGGTTGGTGGGTGTGTTATGGGAAGAGGGTGATGAACTCTCTCTCCACTGCCCATGGCATTGACTGTTACAGCCCTTCTGTTGCAGCCCCAGGTTAGCCCTCAACAGTCGTCACCCTCATGCTAAGCAAGCAGCAGCTGCAGAGAGGGTGGGGAGGGGCAGGCCAGGACAGTAGCAGAACATGTGGTTAACGTCAGCCTGCTCCACTGGTCTGGCCGGTCAGTGGAGGAGGCCACTGAGCAGGAGCAGGGATGCTCACATGGGGGGGTCTCTGACCCTGGACCACTGCCCCCATGACTCTGCCCTACCAGTCTCCCCGTAGCTGCCTGTTGTTGGGGACCAGCTGCGCTGGGAAAAACGGGAGTGGGCAGAGGCTCCATGTGGGTGAGGGACAGGCCTAGCCTGGGCAGATTGAATCCATGTTGTCCCTCCCATTTGGGCTTGTCACATTTGTTCGGAGCTGATTGATTAATGAGGCTCTCAGGGAAGGCAAAGAACAAGGCTTGAAATGGGGGCCTAGGGTCAGGGCTGTGAATTAAACATGGGCTGCAGCTCCTCCCTGGCGCCAGCTGAGGATTCCAAGGTCTCCCACCCCAGTAGAGCCCTGAGCCCCCGAGAGGAGGTGGTGTCAGAACAGGAGCTCTCTGTACAGAGACGGGGAACGAGCTCATGTATACACACACATACATGCAAAACCTCTTGCACAATTTGTGGCAGCATTCCTAGGAGGCTACATATGTGTTTCTCCTGGTTGTGAATCAATTCTGTGAGTCTGACCAGGACATCATGCATGTGAATGCACATTTGAATTCCTGGCTGTGTGCTTCTGTGTGTGTACATGTGGAGGAGGGGAAGTGATATGGTGGGCAGGGAGAATAGACTAGAACTGCTCTCTGCAGCTGCTCTCAGGGTTGTCCTGGGACTGGGTCCTGCTGAATCAGAATCCTGTTAAGCCAACAGCACCCTGGGGAGCAGGCTTCCATTTCCAACAGGTGTCACTGCTCAAGGAATCCCTGGCTTGGGGCCTCCGCATGCCCTGACCCCTGGGCCATCTCTCCTCGTAGGGGACCACCATGTCGTACAGCTGCAGCTCAAGTCAAAGGAGACTGGCATGACCTTCGCCAGCACCAGCTTTGTCTTCTACAACTGCAGCGTCCACAATTCGTAAGTGGCCCCAGCCTTACCCCACTTCCTGTTCCTGGGGTCAAGGTTCATCCAAAGATCAGAAAACCCCATCACTGTTCCCAGGGAGTCACCATGTAGAAGCCCCAGAGGAGGTCTCCTTCACCCCCTCTTCCCTGGTACCCACAGGGTTAATGGAAAGAGACTAGAAGAGCCCCTGCTATGGAGTGGGGCTCTCCACATCCCTAGCGCATACATCTTCCCTGACGTCATTCCTTCAACTCAATTCCATCTCCACCATCTGTTGTGGGGTGGTGCAACCCCGTGAAGAACAGAGGAGTAAGCTCCGTGGGCAGAGGAGGGATCTGAGAAGGGAGAGAAGCCCTGTGGGGGCAAGTGGTCACTCACTCCATGCTTAGCTCCCCACAGGCCCCCCAGGCTGGGTGGGGACACAGATTGGTAAGGGCCAGAGGAAGGCAGAAAGGTATGGGGTAGGTGGACTCTGGCTCGGGGGTCAGGAAGCCTGACTCCAGCTCCAGCTTTGTTTGACTTAAGCACCCAACTTCCAGCAGCAGGTGGGAAGGGCAGAGGCCCTGACCCTGCAGCCAGACTAGCTGGGAAGCTCAACCCTTCTGTGCCCCAGTGTCCTCTATCAACAGGGAAATCATAGTGCTCCTTCCAAGGGCGTCACGCAAATATTTACCAACTGACATGGTGGGAGCACTGTCCCATTAGAGCAGTCACTGGCTGTGACCCTGTGCTGGCTGCTAGCCCTGGGTATCAGCTCTGCCTACCCTACAGGACAGCCACGATGGGTAAAAGGGCCATGCTAAGGAGAAGCATTTAGAGCCACGTCTGGTCCGGTGTTTAGACATTGCACATCTTCTTGCTGTTATTATATTATCTTTTCTTTAACAAATGATGGGGTTGGACCAGGTTATGGATGGGCCAGTCTTTTTTGCTTTTCACCGTAGAAATTTTAAACTGAAAGTGGGTGCGGATGCCCAATATACAGAATAGATGGAAGCAGGAGCTCCTCTGATTAAAGGTCGGGAGGGCTGGAACCCCTCTAGGAGCCCCATAAAACTCTACACATTCTTCAAGGGAGCTCTATGGCATCCCCAGTGTTCCACAGGGCAAACCATGGGACCCAACCTCAAAAACGCTGCTTGCTTTAATATGCTCCTCTGTTTTGCCTTTTATGCATGATAGGGAGCTGACATGACCAGGGACACTTTGGGACTCTAGGCTGATGGAATTTTAGGGTCTACCAATCTGCTTATGAAGGCTGTGAGTCTAGAACTTAGCTCTTTGTAGGGCCCCAAGGAAGGAGGCATCCAGCCCTCCCAGACAAAAATGAGTTGCTCCAGACCCAAGATTCGCCTCTTGCCTCTTGCAACAGAGCTGTCCCTGTTTACTACTTGCTGGCCTAATCCCTCCCTCCTCTCTTTCCCCTCTGGGGAAGCAGAGTAAATAGGTGAAATCATGTGTGAAGCTTCCATTAAGTCCATAAAATGATTTTAATCATGTACTATGTGCAAGAGAATGTGTTGCTCATCAGACATGGTGGAGTCAAAAATCAATGCAACACGAAGACTCAATCCCTGCTCTCCAGGAGTTGATGGCTCAGGGACTAGTAGAGGAGCTGGAGAGGTAACAGTGAGATATGACACAAGATGGCCAGGATTGTCCCAGCGATGTCAGCCGAGAGATTCACAGGAGGAGGGGCTGGGGTGACCAGCTCTTCCTTGGTCAAGCAGGTAGCCAGGTGGAAGAAAGAAGAAATGGTGCTCTGGAGGGAGGGACGGCTTGTGGGGAGAATGTGGCCTGTTCATGGCCAAAGCACAACCCATGTGGGAGGCCAGTAGTCATGGGCGCCATGAAGGGCGTAGCCTGTATTGGAGAGGCAGTTGGGTTTTTGGAAAAAGAGAGCCATGTTGGACTTTTAAGCAATCAGGAGCTCTTATAAAATTGCCTTGGTGTCCTGGGGTAAATTGCCTTGAGGTGGGGTTGCCAGCCACAGAGGTGGCATTGTTGTGAGAGAGCTGCCTCAGCCACTTCCACCCCAGGTGGCTTCCCAGCAACAGAGACCCAGAGTCAATTTGAACATAAACCTAATCTTTTGTTTGCCCCAACTCTTAGGTCTCTCTACATAAGCCCTCTGCTCCAGACCTTATCATTTCTTCTTTTGAAAAGGAGGATGTTATCCCATGGAGAAGGAGGAGGATTCATTTGACCTTGGGGGACCAGGGTTGTCAGCTACATATGAGTAAGGGAGGAACCCAGAGACCATTAGCTTCCTCAGGTCTTGTGGAGTAAAGGGATGGATGTGCATAAGATCCACCCTTCCTGTGCGTTTGGCGGTAGTTTCTCTTAATACTAAAAATGTTTTGCTAGACCCAAGAGACTCAGGCCCTGTGCTTTGGGCTGACCCAGGTTTTCAGATTTGTGTCTCCCGGCTCTGTGCCCAGGTGCCTGTCCTGCGTGGAGAGTCCGTACCGCTGCCACTGGTGTAAATACCGGCATGTCTGCACCCACGACCCCAAGACTTGCTCCTTCCAGGAAGGCCGAGTGAAGCTGCCCGAGGTAGGTCCCTGGCAGCCAGAGTGGTGAGTGCCTCTTGTTGTGAGCATGAGACACAGAGGAGAGGTGTTCCCTTCAGAGAAGAAACCAAAGGAAAACCGTGTAGGACCACTCCCTCCCTCCTGACTCTTAAGGGATCACTTGAAACAAGCAGGAAATATACCAAGCTCTGTGCTGGGACCGTGGGTTCTGGATCTGCCCTGGAGGTTCTGTTACAGACAAAGGTATATTCTAGGTCACTCCAGCCAGAAGGATCCTTCACACACGAGGTGGATTCTACAAAGATTCCAAAGAGATGGGTGTGCTGATGTGTCCTAGAAATAATTGTAGGTACACAGCAGGACTGTGTCCAGGCTCCTCAGCTGTTCCTCAGGGCACTGTTTGCAGAGGAGAACTGAGACCCCCAAAGAGGACACGTTGAGTAAAAGGGAGAGAGATGAGAATGAAAGAATGGTCGACTTGTGAGCTAGAGCAGTGGTTTTCAAAGCGTGGTTCCAAGACTAGCAGAATCTGCATCAGCTGAGAACTTACTAGAAATGCAAAGTCTTCTGTTTCACCCTAGGCCAACTGAATGAGAAGCTCCAGGGGTGAGTGCAGCAATTCGGGCTTACACAGACCCTCCCGGTGGTTCTGATGCTTGGTCCAGGTTGAAGAGTCACTGAGATACTATTCAGCTGTAAGGCTAAAATGTGGCCTTTCTGTTCCCTCCGAATTTTTATTCTCCTTGAAAACTCATCTTCACCACAACAAAAATGCTTTCTGCCTATGCTGTTACCTCTCTTAGAATATCAGAGTGTGGTCAGAGACTTCAAGGATAACAGGTATAGCTCTGGGAAAGTCTGTTGTTGTTCAAACACGCAGTGTTTCTTGCACTCTCTCAGCTAGCATTGGACTCAGCAGCCTCCAGCCCCTTCACCCCCACCCCTAGTCTTGGATGTATCATTCAAACCCGTTTACACACCACCCTGACGTGACTGCCATGGGGCTGCCAAGACCATGTGGCCAGCCCCACAGCTGTGAGAGAAGGGGCCTGCTCAGGTGCAGGAAGCATAGAGTATTGGGGCATGGGGAGGGGAGAAGGGAGCATTGAGAGAACAGACCCATCAAGTGCCCTTCCCATCTCAGACTCATACCCCACTAAGAACCCTAGCTTTGGCCACACCTTCATGGCAGGAGGGAAGCTGTCTTTTATCTGAGGCTGAAAGGGAAGGTCAATGTACAGCCCATGCTAACACCTGCTGCATGTGGCTCCCCTAGCACAGGGGGTAGTGATGGCACAGTGCTTAGCCCTCAGAAAATCCAGGCTCCAAATCCCATTTTGCCCAGGTCCTGATGGCTGAGCAGGAGTTCTACAGGTAGACAGTGGGCGGGGTGGTTCATTTTAGAAGTAAAGGCAAGGAGTGGATATATTGTCGGGGAAAGGATGGTCCTGATTGAGTAACAGACAAGGGGAGCAAACAAGAAAGAAAGAGTAGAAATTTGAAAACCTTCATCAAGATAATGAAATGACTAGGGGCCTTTGGAAGCCTCCATGTAGCTCAAATGTTTTGATTGCATTTTATTCTTGGGCCTCTTTGCTAGATCAAACCTTCGCTAGATACACTAGTCTGGAAAGCTGGTGAGAGGCTGAGAACCTTTGCCTCTGCTCCCATGAAGTTCCTTGCTGGTTTCAGACAGAAACAGGAAGAGATGATAGAAGCTCAGACACAAGATCCTCCCTCTCTCCATCGGAATCTGTTCATGCCTGGAATTGGCTGCTCTGGATTCAGTCAGGAAAAGAGAGCTGGGCATAGATTGTCCCTTTATAGGGAAAGAAAGGATTGTGAATCTCATGCTTATGTGTCAGTTCTGTACTTTAACAAAGATAACATGGATATAAAGATAATAAGAGAGATGTGAGTCAGACTGCAAAATCACATCCTTGATAAAAGGCTTCAGAGTCACATCAGCTTGGCCAGGCCTGTATCCTGGGATGTGGTGTTAGGAGTAGAAGGGCTGGTTGATTCACCAGGGCTGGGGACAGGGATGTGGGAAGCATCCTTTTCTTGTTCCGAGCTGAAACCTGCAAATAACTTGTTGGGAATTGAGACAAAGTGGTTTCCAGCTTCTCACCAGCTTTCCAGACTGCCGTACAGGCAGAGGTTCTATGTGCAGAGAGGCCCGATAGTAAACTGAAAGCAAAAACAATTGAGTTAGCTGGTGGATTTTGAAGGCCTCTCATCATTTAATTACCTTGCAGGAGGCTTTTGAATTTCTGCTTTTTCTTTCCTGTTTGCTCTTTTTGTACCAAATTTCTTTCTTTTAAGTATAGGAGAGGAGCCTCTTTCTGTTGCTCAGAAAGAGGGAAAAGAACCAGAAGAGAATAAGGCCAGACATGGTAATCCCAGCACTTTGGGAGGCCAAGGCAGGAGGACCATTTGAGCCCAGGAGTTCAAGACCAGTCAGGACAACATAGTAAAACCCCCTGTCTACAAAAAATAAAAATAAATAAGTAAGCTGGGCATGGTGGTGCATGTCTGTAGTCCCAGCTACTCAGGCTGAGATGGAAGGATTGCTTGAGCCTGGGAGATTGAGGCTGCAGTGAGCTATGATCACACCACCACTCTCCAGCCTGGGCAACAGAGCAAGATCCTGTCTCAAAAAAAAAGGAAAGAAAAAGAATAAAATAAGAGCCCACCATGTTTCTTGGGGCAATGCAGAAATCCCTTTAGAAGAATGACGAGTTTAAGTACCCAGACTCCAGGTCAGGTGGGACACCCTTCTATACCTGACACAACAAAGACTGCCAGGGATTGACAGAGTTGCAGAGGATGGGATGCCTGGGCTCCAGTGAAAGGAACTGGCCTGGAAGAAATGGCTGATAGGAGGATATGGAGCTGCACTAGGCTCTTGCTGCTACACTGAAATCCTCTCCATTTCCCATGAGCTATGGTGTGGTGAGCCTGCCAGGCCATGGCAGGGGTGAACTCTGGGATCGTTTGGAATCACCCGTGCCTCCCTTATCACATGGAATACATCTGGGCTCTTCTTTACCTTGGCTGTGTATTTATTCTAAGAGAAGGAAGCTCTAATGGTGTGCTACTGATCTGGGCTCGGAGGTTGCATTCTACCCAGCTCAATCCCAGGGCCATTTTGAATGTAAGCATAGAGGTGAACCAGAGCTGGCCACCTGGTGATGGTAGTTGTAGCATCTTTCTAGTGAATGTAGCAAAGACGAAATAAAGAAGTACATGTGGACTAGTGACTGACTCCAGACATTTTGGGTCAGCAAAAGGAGGTCCTTGTCCCCAGAACTCCAAAGACAGTTCCTGGCTGCTAGTGGAAAGATGAGGATATTTTTACATTTTTTTGTTTTGTTTGCTATATTTTTACATTCGACATGTACTTATTTTAGCAGTATACAATCATGGGCAGCTTACTGATGGGGATACGCTCTGAGAAATGTGTCGTTAGGCAATTATGTCTTGGTGCAAATATCATAGGGTGTACTTACACAAACCTACATGCTATAGCTTACTGCACACCTAGGCTATATGGCACAGCCTATTACTCCTAGGCTACACACCTGTACAGCAGGTGACTTTACTGAATACTCCAGGCAATTATAACATAACGGGAAGTATTTGTGTATCTACACACATCTGAACATAGAAAAGGCACAGTAAAAATACAGTATTATAATCTTATGAGACTGCTAGCTGTCCTATATATAGTTTGTCACTGATGGAAACATCCTTATGTGGAACATATACATTACTTTGTATGTTTCTGGGAGACAGTAGCAGGAGTCAGGGGTGAAAGGAAAATTGTCCAGTTAAAAGGTGGTTTTGTGGAAGCCCTCAGACATGTGTTCTGTCGTTGCTCTAGGGGAAGAGCTTACTCACAGCATGATACTCTGAAATTTTGTTATGATTTAAGTGTTTGTGCCTCGCTACCCTAAGCGTTTCCCATATTCAAGGCATTGTGAGAGGTTTAAAGGTGAAAGAGATCTGTGGAGATCTGTGTTTAGAGATCTGTAAGAAGAGGCCATTGGTCTACATCATCTCTAAAGTTCTCCCATTGTAAGTAGAAATAACCTGGAAAGCCCCCAAGATAAATCCGTGCCCAAAATGTGGTGAAGCAGGGCTGGCGATTACAGGGTGAGTGTCAAGTCAAGGCTTAGATCAACCATCTTTACCTAACAAGGTGACCTCTACCCTCAGGGCCTGCTGTTCCACTGAACACCCAGCCCAAGGCCCACCTTCTTGGAATGAAGATGTACCCAGGCCCTGGTGACTCTTCTGGAAATCTCTGGGTTTTTTATTTCCTTTTACCCTTTGAGTGAGGGGATGCAGACAGTGTCCTTTTGTTAGCTAAGAGTGAGGCTGACAGGTGGCTTTTCATCTACCCAGCACCATCTTATATCCCAGGAATGCTTTCATCTGTGCGTCTTCTATTTAAACAGCAGTTTTGTTGACTATCAGGGATATTGAATTACCTTTTTTTTTCTGAACAAAGAATGCATTCAAGTGAAGTTACTGGTCTGGAACAAAGAACTGGTCAATCATTGTTGTTATTATATTAACGGCAAGTATTCCACCATAATTATAATTATTAGAAATAGAATGCCCAATAACATATGTTGTTTATGGTAACTGTATTCCAGTTACAAGGAATGATTTTGTTTCAACTAATGATGGCATTGTGATAACAGCCCTGGGCCTTCAGATCGGCTGCCAGAGCCTGGGTAGCCATTAACAAAGCCATGCCCACCCCTCTATGGAGCTGGAGCAGCCGCTGGTCCCCAGGTGGCTTTGAAATCCCTCCCCAGCTCCTCCACAGGTCAACCTGGACCTCCCATCAGGCACACACACTTAATAATGATGATGCTTGAGGAACAAAGGTGAACTTCCTTGCAAAAGCAAATCCATTGGCAAGAATTTGTCCTTGATGGACTTTTTTGCTGTTTTTTGTTTTTTGTTTTTTTCATCTAAACTGAAAAGCAAAGTGAGCTGCTGCTGAAGCTGTATTTTCTGGGGACCGGACTAGACAAGCTTTGTGAGGAAGGCGAAGCATATCTGGCCCCCAGGTGCGCAGGCTCACCGAGGAGGCTCCCAAGAATGCCTCTCTTGTTGAATTTCAACCAGCCTGCCTACTCCAGAGAACAGTTGTAAGATCAGTGGAGGCAAAATGAATTCTATTTGATTTGCAAAGCTGTGTTTGAAAGCTTCTCCCAACATCCCCTCCTGCCCAAACACCCCTGAACAGAAACTGAGAGCCAGGACTGAAAATCTGGTATCAAAAGGATCAAGTCCTCTCCAGGACTGAAGACTGGGCAAGGCTGAGAAAGTCCTAGCTCATAGCTGCTTATTTCAGCACCAGGGGCAAGGGTCAATGCCACTGGCTCCTGGTGCTGAAATAAGCCCCATACCCTGAGACGGGAGCAGACCAAGAGCATTGACCCACCAGCTGGACTCCAGAGGGAAATCACCAACCTGCTTCGTCAGCAATTCTGCTTCCGTTCTTGCAGGGAAGGCATTCCAACCCAAGGGAATGGGAAACCACCCCTGCCATGCCTTTCACCTTCCTGTGAAAAAAACAAAAGCAAATCCAGCTACAGAACATGCTCCCCACCCATGCACCGCCCCCATGCCAGGTATTCAATTACTGGGTTGCCATTCCTCCAGACAACTGCACTTCCCATCAATCTTGCCTGCCCCTCCCCGCTCCAGGTTATGGGTATTTCCTTTTTATATTATTACTTTGCTCTCTCTGTAAACCAGCCTGTCATAGATCATGCTAATGGCATTATAAACTTGGGGAACAGCAAGAAAATATATGACGCGTTACATTTTTGTATTGGGCGCCGTGGTTCTGAGAAGGTGATTGTAAATTTGGGGGGTCGGTTGGGGTTAGGACTGGCTTGTCTTTGGGATTGCTGAGGGCTGAGGTGACTTGGAGGGAGGAGAGGTGACCTGCAAATCATTTATTCCTTCCTGTCCCCGGGTCCCTGTTCTTTCCCACAGCTCTGTTTTCGCCAAACTTGCTGTAACAATAGGAGAATTAGAGCCCTCATTTTGTAAACACACTGGGGGCTATAAATTCAAGGGCCAATCACCCCCATCTGCAGGCAGCACCCGCCCTGAAGGCAGCCTTTTCCCTCCCAACTAGGCAGCATTCTTTATGTCCTTGTTCAATTATTTAAATATGCAATGAAGCCTCTGTATAAAGCAGTCACTAATGTGCAGGACATGGTGGAGAGAAAGTCATCCTTCTCGCTTTTATGCTTTGGCTTTGTGTTCCTGCTCTCTGGCATTAGCAGTGTGATTTGTATTTTGTGTGCATTTCAGTGGAGACCAAAATGTGCATGGGGCTGGACAGTTGGCCTGGTGCTCGCTAGAGTGACCTCCTGAATGCCAGGCCTTTCAAGGTGTGCTTGCGCCTGGAGCCACTGCCACTTCCCACCCCTCTGCCTTCTTAGAACTGCAGAATGTAGCTACAGGCAAAACAGCCTCCCGGAGAGTTGGGTTCTTCTGATCTGCATGTGTCTCCAAAGAATCTTGTTAAATACAGGTGTTTTCCATCTTCTAAAAGCTGGCCCTTTCAAGTGATAGTTCAGAGAAATAGCATCCTTGAAAAGAGAAGGGCAGTATGTTTTTGAGGAGTTTTGGATGGAAGCTGGATAATCATCTGTGGATAAAGGTCAGGACGGTGATTGGGTAAAAATACTGTGTCCGTCATTGTCATGGGCACTGAGTGAGGTAAACGGTGTCCTTAGTATCTTTGTGTAGAACGTGGGAGTGATCTTATAAAAGTGTGTGTGTGTGTGTGTGTGTGAGTCTGATACAGAACAGCACATGGGAAAATATGTGGAAGGAGATGGAGGTAGTGGAATAGACACTGAATTAAATGCTTGTACCAAGTTAACCATGTTAACTAGAATCGCAGCAGCATACCATACTGCCTATCAGAGCCAGTTATTCGACTGGACAACCACACCAGGCTGCAACGTATCAATTATTAAAATATTAAAATGCGTCCCTGCTGATCGGTGAGGAGCCATCCCTCAGAGGCTCATCTCCCCATGCCTCCAGGATTCATTCATTGGTTTACTGAATACTACATTTTGAGCTAGTTTTGCAGGCATCATTATCCCCATTTTAGAGATGGGAAAACCGAGCTTCAGAGAGATCATACAATTCTATATCCCAGATTATCGACTGGGTTATTAATAGACCTGGGACTGAAAGGAAAACAAATTGTCTTCTCCATACTTAATCCCACACCAAATCTGTGGGACTTTTTCCTACACCAAGCAATTCTCCAATCCTCAGCAGACACCACCCGGGTAGCCTAGAACTCAATTCATTTCTGACACTACCTGCCACTTCACACCCCTCTGCCTTCTTAGAACTGCGGAATGTAGCCATAGGCAAAACACTGGATCTCACAAGTTAAAGGGCTCGGTCCCACAAGACTGTCCCCACTTCAGATGCCAATTGCAAGTCTAAGGTTGTCACCTGCAGTTCTGATCCACCAGTTATAAGTGAGGGGTTCCCACAATCCCCTGCAGATTGGATAATTGGTTATAACAGGTCACAAAACTCAGGGAAACATTTACTTACAATTTACTAGCTTTTTTGAAAAGGTGTTGCAAAGGATACAGATAAACAGCCAGATGCAGCAGTACCTACATCAAGGTGTAGGAAGGGGCACAGCACTTTCTTGCCCTCTCTGGGCACCACCCTCCCAGCGTTGCCATCTGTTCACCACCAGGGAAGCTCTCCAAACCCCTTCGCTTAGCGTGTTGAAGGAGGCTGCTTTACGAAGGCATGATTGATTAAACCATTGCCCACTGACAGCTGAACTCAGTCACCAGGCCCTCCCCTTTCCCCAGAGGAGAGAGGCTGAAGAGCCACCTTCTAATTACATGTTTGTTTCCTCTGGCAACTCCCCATCCTCCAGGAGTCACCTCAGAACATAAACTCCGGTATAGTGGAAAAAGGTTAATTGTGAATAACAAAAGATGCTCAAAAAGGTTAATTGTGAATAACAAAAGATGCTCCTTTCCCCTTAGTCGTTCAGAAAACTCCAAAGGTTTTAGAAGCACCATGCCAGCAGCCAGAGGAAAAGACCCAATATATATTTCTTGTGTCACAATATTCCAGGTACTACACAATTCATCTAATCCAAACCAACCCTTCATTTTATGAGTGAAGAGACCCAGAAGGTTTGAGGGGCTTGTCTCAGGCCACATGGCTGGTTGGCAGATCTCCTGTCTCAGGGCACATGGAGCATGCAACTTTGTGATGTCACTTCCCAGAAGCAGAGGCTGCTGTTCAGGGAGCAGTGGCCAGACCTGGGACCTCCCTGCCAGTCTCCTTTATGTTTGGGACACTTAGAGCTATTTAAGTTAGGCAGGCTGATCCTAAGATGTGGAGCCCAGAGGACTGGAATAAGCTGGGTGGGAACTGCTGGGGTATTTGCAGAAAATGGCATGGAGGCGGGAGCAAGGGAGATGGGTCCTTTGGAAATGAGGTGGGAAGAGGGAGCAGATGAGGGACCAGACACAGCCTGGGCTTGGAGGAAAGAGGAGGAAAGGACAAACATTTGCTGAATGTTCGCACGCTCTGGGCCAGATGCTTTATATGTGTTAGTTCAATAGTACAGACCATTTTGGAATCCCCAGAAGGGTCATTTGGAAGAGGAATTTTCAATCCCTATTCATTATTAAGCCAAGCAATGATGAGAGCACTTGTTCAAGACTCTGGAACTGGGGAGAGGAAGACAGACTTGCTCTCACAGTTACAGGACTCCAAGCCAGGCTCCTGCTGGGTGAGGAGCCTTCGAGGTGAAGACAAAGGTCTGGGTGCTCCGAGTCCCTGGGCCATGAAACAGGGCCTCTGGCTCATGCCCTGGAGAAACATGAAAGTTTCTCTGAAGTTTCCCTTAGGTGTCAGATCTGTCTGTGATTTTGTATCTGGAATCTGAGCACAAGGCAGATCAGGATCTGGGATGATGGATGGGAGGAAGGGTCAGGGTGGTGGAAGTCATTCCTTCATGCCTTGTTGCCTAGGGAGAAATTGCCATTTTACATTTCAATTAGCAGGGACACTGGGGTCAATCAGCAGCACCACTAGAGGAAAATGTGCCCAGCCCAGCCCTGGGCCTCTCCAATTATTATTAATGAACTTACTCTCAGAGCTGCCAACCTTTTTATATGCAAACTAGGCCTTTATGGGGCTACTAGTAATCAGGACTCATTAAAGAACTCATCACAGGCCTCACTGAGAATCTTACAGGGGACAAGGGAGAGAGGCTGGATGAGAACAGCCCAGCCCCAGGCAAGGTACCAGCCCAGCTCCGGAGGGTTCCAGAGCTCCTGAGCCCATGAACTTCAGGGGGGCCCTTGCTGACTGGCCAGCCCATCCCACCAGTGGGAACTCACCTCTTTCACGAAAGGCAGAAACTCAGCAACTCAGGCAGTTGGCATCTGAGTTCTTCAGCTACCAGCTCATGTGCCGATACTGAGCCATTATTTCTCCCCTCCTTGCCTCAGTTTCTCCTTTGCAAAGTATATGTGGTCCATGAGGGTAGTCAGAGGATTCTGAGATTCCAGTACCCTCAGTGTCTCATTTCTGGGTGGCAATTTGTGGATGCGGAAGGTGGAGGCAAGAGGTGTCAGGGCCTCCCAGCTCTCACTCCCAGTGCGGCCAGACCCGCTCCCTCCGGGGATTGTGGCAAGGGGGAGAGTCAGGCTCCTTCCTGCTTCAGGGGAGGGGAAGTTGCCCAGGGCTCAGGCAGAGGGAGGGTGGAGCCTGAGCTCACAGCAACCCCACTCTCAAGGGTCTGTTCTCCCGGAGCTGCCAACAGCACTCTCCTCCCGCGGGAGCTGCCAACAGCACTCTCCTCCCGCGCCGGTTCTGAGCTCCATCCTTTTCACAAATTGCTTCTCTCCTCTGTGTCCCACATCCCACCTTGCTAGAGCAGGGGCTGAGGGATCGGCTGTGGTGGGGGCACAGGATGGAGCTGCTAAGACCCTCTCCAGGTGGCTACACACTTTAGAGCCTCGGACCACGCGCAAGGTGAAGGCCACGGCCCAGGTCCCTGCTCTCTTCCTTCTGGCCTGCCTCCCTGCTGCTCCTCTTTGTTGTTTTATAATTATGGCAAAATACATGTATCGTAACATTTACCATCTGAACTGGTTTTAAGGATACAGTTCAATGGTGTTATGTACTTTTCACATTGTTGTACAGCTGTCACCACCATCCCCAGCTGAGGCTCTGTACCCGTCAAACAACCACCCATCCCATCTCCCCTTATACACCACCAATCTCCTTTCCATCTCTGTGAATTTGACTGCTCAAGGGACCAATGACAAGTGGGACCCTGCAGTATTTGCCATTTTGTAGCTGGCTTATTTCACTTAGTATAATGTCTCCAAGGTTCATCCATGTTATAGGATGAGTCAGTTTCCTCTCTTTTGAAGGCTGAGTGATATTCCATCGTACGGATGGGCACATTTCGTTTATCATTCATTCCTCAGTGAACACCTGGGTTGCCTCTGCCTTTTGGCTATTGTGAATGAGGACGCTGTTGTGAACATGGGTGTGCAAATATCTGAGTCCCTGTTTTCAGTTCCACTGGGCATGTAAACCCAGGAGTGGCATTTCCGGAAATGCTGCTCCTCTTTCAGCTGCCCTTCAGGATAAAGGTGTGAGCAGCCTGGAGGGGCTTGGGAGGAGGGATTAGTTGAATGGGCCTGGGACACTTCCTCAAAGCCAGGCTCCACTGTTGGTCCGTCTGTTCCTGCTCCCCCAGCTTCCTCTGTCTCCTAGCTTCCCTTATAGCTTTTTCTGTCCGCTTCTTGCTTCTGTTTCCCCTGCCTCTGTCTCCCTCCTATTTTCTTGTTGGATGATCAGCAATGATGGAGGGAACAACCACCCCAAATCATGGAATCATGACCAGTCAAGATGGTCAGGGCCTTGGAGTCCCACTCAACGGATAGATAAAGAAATTGAGTTTCAAATGGGCTGTGATGTGCTCAGAGTTCCAGAGCTCATCGGCGGCTCAGGAGTGCTAGAGCTAGCTCAAGCCTTCTCCCTCTGAGCCTAAGTCTTGTTATGGTGCAGCTCGCAATGGCACAGGGAGATATTTGGCTCGTGCTTGCTCTGGGACCTGGGAGGGATAGCTGCCAGTTGCCTAACTGCCTGGAACCCCTCCCTTCCACCATTCCCCAATGGCTTTCTTTCTGCCTTACTCTGCTGAGGACACATGTTAGGGCTGGGGGAGAGCAGCCTCTGCTGAGAGTCAGTGGTGAGTGAGCCCATGACGAAGCACCCTCAGAAAGAACACGTGTGTCATGCTTTTGATGATCAACCTGCCCAGGGGTCATCTGTCTTGGCATGCCCCAGACAGTGCCACAGATGGAGGAATCTAGGGGATGGTGAGACCTGCCTGGCACTGGGGGTGCCCAGGCCATGCCTGTGTAATGGAAGACCTCACCCCTGCCCACCTCCCTCAGCAGGAGCTAGAATACTGACTCTCTTCCATCCAGTTCCTGAGAACACAGCAACACAGCAGCTCCTACCATTCAACTAGGCAGAGCACCCACTGTCTGTCTTCTGACCTCCTAATGTCCGCAGCCCTCCCTGGACAAAGCTGACAGCCCCAGGAAAAAGGGGCCCAGTGACTCACTGTCTCCATCCCAAAGGCTGCCTGCGCTCCTGTGGCTCCAGGGCTAAGCATGTCCATTGCTAGCATGTAGAAAGAGCTCAGTGCGTTTCCACTCTGAGAGACATTTCTTTGGGGTCAGAACATCCTAGAGCTTGGTCAGAGGCTTCTGGATTCAAAAGGCCTCTGGGGCCCATTCTGGAACATTCTCAAATGTCAGATTCAGCCCATGTAGGGAAGGCCCTCCCAACACCCCTGCTGCAGTCAAGACTCACATTCCAGGGGAGAGCAAGGCCCAGGGCTTTGCCTCTCTGCGGAGCTTCTCACGGGGTCCGTCTGTCCCAATTCTTGACAGCCTGGAACTTAGCAGGCAAAGAGGTCATCAGTCCACGGTGGGAGGGGAGGCCCAGCCAGCAGGGGCAGTTTCTCCTAGGGTAGGAGGGTTGCCAGGAGGAGGCCGCAGGAGTGTCAGAGAATCCAGACTGCATAGGGAAGGCATTCATGGAACTGAAGAGGGTGGGGACCACCTGAGGATATGACACTAGGACCCTGGATTCCTCAGTTTCATTTCTGTTCTCAGTGTATTGCCCACTGGATGGGCACAAGCACCTCTGGGGTCAGCTGTGGGTATGTCCGTGGAAGGGTGGAGACAGGGAATGTCTGGGTTGTATCTGAGAGGTCCTTGCTCGTTTGGTTTCCTGGCTGTCCAGCCTGAGCCGTGCCCTCTGTCCCCAGGACTGCCCCCAGCTGCTGCGAGTGGACAAGATCCTGGTGCCCGTGGAGGTGATCAAGCCTATCACGCTGAAGGCCAAGAACCTCCCCCAGCCCCAGTCTGGGCAGCGTGGCTATGAATGCATCCTCAACATCCAGGGCAGCGAGCAGCGGGTCCCCGCCCTGCGCTTCAACAGCTCCAGCGTGCAGTGCCAGAACACCTCTGTGAGTCGCTCCACCCTGCCCGCCGCCTGGCCGGGCCCCAGCCCCACTCTCAGCGCTGTTGTCCTCTAGGAGCCAAATCGGCTCAGCCCTGCAGGCATTTTTCCCCAACACGCACAAAACTGCCCACCTACGTCCCCCACGCCTGCTGGCCCATCCCAGCCCCACAACACCAGCCCCAGCAGCGTGCTGTGTTCTGAGGTCAGTCAGGGCCTGGCCCTAGTTGTAAATGTTTTGTGATGAAGCTTGTCCATGTAAGATAGGCTTAGAAGGGATATCGGACCAGCCACAGAGCTGTGAGCCCTGTTTGTGGGCAGACGCTGGGCTCCAGCGACCCTCGTGTCCGTCTTCTTTCCTGAGAAGCTCTGGAGGCCCTGTGCCCTGCCTTCTCAACAGGTCTGATCTGAGCTCCTCCTCTGAGCCCCCAGAGACCTCTCACCACCTTCATACCTACGTAGAGGGCATGGAACAGAGAAGCAACAGAGACGGCTTCTGAGACAGACCAAGCATCAGTGGGAGGGAATGACAAATGGGAAGAAGCAGGCCGGGGGAGTGCTGCCTAGAGCAGCACAAACCCTGCCCCATGTGTAGCAGACCCACATTCAGTCTGCCAGTGAGTGGTCAGCAGCCCCCAGGTTGCCGACAGCTGTCTACCTAATTCCTAGGTACCCCACGGTGAGCCCCACCTGTGCATCGCCTTTCCTGCCCACCTCCCTCGCACCCGCTGTGGGTATGTCCGTGGGTTGCCTTTCCAGCTACTGCTCTGGTCTCTTTCTCTCTCTCTTTCTGGGCTCCCTTCTTTGCACCCAGATGCTCGGAGGTGAACACTAGACATATAGACTCAGAACGTTTTCAAGTTATAAGGAACTTTAAAGTGCTTCTTCACTGCACGAAAGAGAAAGCAGAGGCCCAGAGGCAGGAGCAGATCTAGGTTTGTGGGGTGAGATGTACGATTTGGGAACCTTCTTCAAGACCAAAATATAATAAGTATAAAATTAGATACACAGGCAGCCTTTGAAGGGGCTGTGTGTGCAAGTGCCGGCCCAGAAACCCGAAGCTCTGTTCACTTTGGGGTAATGCACCTCAAAATGTGTCAGAAGGTAAGTGACTTGCTCAAGGTTACGCAACTAGTGAGTGCAGAGGTGGCCTGGATTCGAGGACCCCTCCTGTGTCACACCGCTTCCTGTGATGCTTCTAGTTGCTCCTGGGAACTCACACGCAGTGTCTGTATTTGGAGAGGTGATGTGTGACAGGAGAGTCCGGGACACATGGCTTCATGGGACACCCCACTCTTCCTGCAGGAAGTAGTCTAAGGGGAAATGGAGCTCGGAGAGGCCCACGAACCTGCCCTGGGTCACTCAGCATTACAGGAATAGAACTAGTCGCTGCTCTCACAACCTCTGTAACCCCAGATGTTGTCCCCACGGCATCCTATGTGCCCATCCCCCTCATTCCCTGGTGGCCAGGCTATTTTTCAGATATCTGCATCACTTCAGATTAAACGTGGGAGCAAAGGGGATATTAAACACCTCCTGTTTCCTCATAAATTCTGCGGCCAAGTAGATCAGCTCCAAGGGTTTGGCTCACGCCCTTCTCTCCAAAACAAGAAGCTCCCTACAGAAAGAGACCCGCATCTGGGCCGCATGTTTGACTCTGCAGGAGGCTGGTGAGGATCTCAAGTGGTGAGGAAAATAGCCTCGTTTCTTCAGAGAAGCTGCCCCAAGGATCTGGGGATGTCAGGAGTGTGGAGAGACACTGTGGCTGCAGATGGTCATGCCCTCACTTCCGCAAGAGAGAGACACGGGTGTCATAAAACTGGGAGCCTTGGCCTGGGCTTTGGTTGACTCTGTTAATAGACAAAGATGCCCCGGACAACAGCTCGAGTTAGTCTTCTAAACCCATTGGTCAGAAGTTCCTTTGTGCCCTGGGGACTAACTTTAGCTTCTAAGAAGCCCTCTGGGACGCTGTGCCATTCTGTTGACTGCCAGAATTGGAAATAGATTGTGTTGAGATGTCCTCAGCATTTCCCAGGCTGAGAGCTGCCTGACCAAATGAGTCCATAGCCAGCCCAGGAAACTCCCCAAATGTGGGAACAAAATCAGAGCCTCCTGGGAACACAGGGTCTCAGCAGCCCCAGGCAGGTGAGTGCTGTCTCCTCCTTCGTGGTGTTCCATGGGGTACCCGGTGCCGGCACCCTGGTCAGCACCCAAGGGAAAAGGAAGGGAACAGCTGGGCTCCAGTGTGGGCACAGTCTGTTTGTCAGATGTTGAGTTCTTGGGCCTCAAGAAATCAGCAAGTCACATAGCTCCTCTCATGGGAATTTCACCTCTGAAAGGCTGATATCTCAGGACACAGTGGTCAGTTCTACCGCTGGCCCCTGTTGGCATTGGGGCTGGAGGCCTGGAAGCTGCAGCTGTCTTCACCAAGAAGAGGACCTGATGTTGAAGCTCCTGGCCCGTGCCCTGCCCCCAATTTGGGACCTGGGGAGAGCTCCCACTGCGCTCTGGCCCTCTGGAGGTCAGAGCTGCAACCTCTTCACCCACTGTGGGCCAAGTCTGGGTGCCTCCAGGTCACTGCTTCCAAAGCAGCTCAGCTGACTTTGCCTCCATGACTTTTTAAATTGTGACACCAGTAGGTGTAGGAGAGTTGATTTCTCTACGATTTTAAAGTCTGAGGAAGAAACTGAGGCAACAGGATGGGTACCCTCAAATGCTAGATTCCAGGAGGAGTCCCCCCTACTTATGAGGATCTACTGGAATCGCACGGTTCTGGAGGACTCAGCTCTGACATTTCCCAGGAGCCCCTCTTTTCATGGAGGGCAGTGGAATCTGGGTCAGGTTGCTGCTTGCCATCAAGTGATTCCTTCAGGTATCTTTGGGGTCATGATCAGGGGCAACGCTCTCCCACCATACTTACAGAAAATAGGGTACCATCAGGCAAGAATAGACCTGAGAGATTATCTACTTAATCCTCTTACAGATGAGGTCTCTAAGGCCCAGAGAGGGCAAGTGAGCATCCCCAGATCACACAGCAAGTAAGGCGCAAGTTCAGAACTTGAATCTGCTTTCATAACACATCCCCTAATCAAAGGTTAAGCAAAGAACAGCAGCGAACCACATTCTACCCCAGCTTTGGTGTTATTCCTGGGAGTTCGATCTGATCGGCCTCAAAGAGGATTGTGTGGAAGAAGAAATCATTTTGTTTCCTAAATCCGTGAACAATCCGAAACAGCACTGGACAAGGGATCTAACAGAGAAATTCCTGAGTTTCTGATGGCAGAAGGAGGTGGGTGATAAAGTGGTCTCAGAGGAGAACAGAGAAAAAAGAAGAAAATTCACTTTTTTCTGGGGTGGTAGAGCCACTTCCAACCCCATTATGTGGGGACAGGCCTTGAGCCAATGACGGCAGCCCCCAGAGGCTGGCAGGAGGAGGACAGGGTGAACTCACAGGCAGCAGTGGAGGGGAAGCAACTGTGGGTATTCGTGGCCTACTTTAGACCAAGACTCTAGGAAAATGTCAAGTACTGCTAATAATAGTACGTGGCCACCAGCCCTCAGAGGCTGCCAATCACGCCAGTGAGTGGGCTGCACAGGGCATCTGGCTGGCTGAAGTGCTGGTCGTGAGGGCTGGGGCCCAGGCTCTGCTTCCGCGGACTCACACCGGCCTCTGGTTTCCTCTTGGCACCTTCCTCTACCACGTGCAAGACAGGGATGGGGAGCAATAGGAAGAGAACGTGTCCCGTTTCTACTCTACTGGGAGACGGATGAAAAGGGGTCAGCAGAGCCCTCGGGACTAGAGGTGGACATGGTGTACATATCAGCTTCTTGTGTAGCATTAGGTTGTTGAGATCTGTTTGCCCAAAGGGCAGACCTTTCCGGCAAAATATCTCAGATCTTGGGACAAGGAACTGGTTGGAGGAAAGAATGTCTCAATTATATAGAGGTCTCATTTTTGCTTTAGAAGGAGTAGAAGCTGAAGTTCACACTTTCCCAAGGTTATGGGGAAAATCATCCCTTAGGCCTGCATGGTGTGCCAGACCTTGATTGAGACACTTAACCTCCCGGCCTCCAGGAGCCTGGAGCCTGTCCTCCCTGGGCTGCAAGCTTCCTGCAGATTAACTGCCTGCTGATTGCAGAGAGCTATATAAATGCTAAATGGAGTGGAGATGGGGGGATCCTGGGGGATGGGAGCCCTCCGTCCAGGCTCCCAACTGTCTGCAGAGGCAGAGAGGCTCTGTCTGCCATACCTGCCCCTTTCCCCTACCCTGCCCCAGGCACGTTGCAGGTCAGCCACAGGAAAGAGCGCCTCCAGGAAAGATGAAAACTTCCCTAGAGAGAGGGTGGTGGGGAGCAGGGGGAGCACATGCGGTTAATGATTTCTCTCATATTCATAGTTGTGATCCCGGGATTGGGGGAGAGAAAGAGAAAGCAGTGCCCAGCACCTCTGAGCCTTAATGTCTTTTATATTTTCAGTTTTCTTCAAAGGGAAAATTCGTGCTTGCACACACGCGCACACACACACATACCAAAACACATAAGCGTTCTCATATGCATACATCCCCATACGTATTAAGGATCTGGCGCAGAAACACTCAATGCATGGCTGCTATTATTCTTCTGCATAGACATAAACATAGGCAACACGAATATTGTTCTGCATAGCATCCCCAAATGTATGCACATAGATTAAAATACACAATCACGTTTGAGTGCTTAGACCATATGACAGATAGTACGCTCAGAGTATGCTGTGCATGATCTTGAATGCTTACACCAAACCGAGGAGATGTGAACTGCTTTGAATGCCCACTTTCCCAATGGGGAAACTAAGACTTGGCTCATCTGCTCACGTACACAGTTGGTCACTGGCAGAACCACTTTGTGGAACTGTGTGTGTCTGTGTGTGTGTGTGTGTGTGTGTGTGTGTATGCATTTATGGACACACATGTAACATGGAGATGTGCGCTAATCTCATCTCCACGAATTGAATGTGGCTGGAGGAAGGACCTGGAAGGCACACGCGCATGGGGATGTGTGCTGACCTCTCCTCAAGTCAGCATGCACGTAAACGCATTCGTGTATACAGATGCCCACACACATATGCATGTAGGATTCTTTGCCTTCCCACCTGTGGGATGTCAAATCCTTCCTGAGATGGGGCTTGAGGATTTATTGATCTTTGGCCAGCACACTTCTGGTCACCACCTGCTGCTTCCACTTTATGTCTCGGCTAGACCCAGGCCTGAAAGCAGAAGCCAGGCTCCCATCCTGACATAGCCACTGCCAGCATCCCTCCTAAAGGTCAGAGCTCTGCCCACCCCAGCGCTGCCTCCAGGTGATCAGATGGTGCTGAGCTTGGGTTAGAACAGCCAGCCCTGCCCGGAGCTGTCCAGGCAGCAGCTTGAACCTGTTGGGATCACCTTTTCCCACTGGGACCTTCAAAGAGAGGGAGGGGAAGGATGGGAAGAAATTGAATGTGGCTGGAGAAAGGAACTGGAAGACTAGAAATTCATTCTCTCTCACGCTCTCGCTCTCTCTCTCTCTCTCTCTCTCTCTCTCTCTCTCTCACAGACACACACACATGGAGGGAGAGAGGGCATCCTCTATCACACTCTTCTCTCTCCACTCGGACAGTCATCTGCCTCCCTACTTCTAACAGACTGCAGGGATTCTCTAACTTTAGCCAGCAATGGAATCACAGGGTAGTTCTCAAAATGCTCTCCATCTCCCGAGATTCCAGTTCAGCAGATCTGGGATGGGCCCTGGAATCTGCATTTTAGTAGCATACCCCCACCCCCTCCCAATGATTCTGATGAAGGAGTCCATAGACCACTCTAAGAACTACCTGTTTAAAGTAGAAGATGTTTTCAGGACAACTTAGGAGGACCCAGCCTGACCCAGCTGCAGAGACAACCTCTGGGGAGTTGATTGAGTTCTATGATGAGAGAGTCTCCACTGTGGTTTCTGCAGGGCTAGGAGCCTCTGCTTTAGGCTGTGAGCTCAGACCCTGGTCCTGGTACCACTGGTCACAAGAGAGTTTCAATGAGGGGGATGCAGTGAGAATGCCTCCATTGTGGGGCAAACACTGAACGCGGCTCTCTGGCTCCAGCTCGTGTTGCCAGGGAGGGAGTTAGAACTCTGGACACTAGGGCAGAGCCTGAAGTTGCTGGAGGCACGTCCTCCTGGGTTGCTGTGTGAGAGCAACGCCACAGCCGCAGTCTCTTCTCATGGAAGCACATTCCATAACTCCGGAATTTAGGGTGATCTCCTGCATTGAGGATATAACATCTCCTTTAGAAGCTCCTATAAATAGAGTGCAGACCTATCCCTGCCCAGGGGTAAAGATGTGGACAGTAGCCCTCTGAAGTTCTTCCCAGGGGTGTTCTCCCATGACCTGTGGCCACCCTCCCTGTCCATGGAGGTCCCATGGCCAACGTGGAGGAGGGAGCCTCAGTGGCCTCCCTTGATATCCATCAACATCCCCCTATCCTAGCTCTCCAAATTTTTAATTGAGATTTAATTTAAATTAAAAGAGCCCATGGGTTCTGCAAACACAACTTCCACACTGGTCCTCTGGACTAACCTCATTCAACAAACTGTCAGGCCTCAGCCCCTCCTCTGCAGAAAATCAGTCTCAATTCCTTTCCTCCATCCCACCCCCTGCGGTGAGCAGAGTCTGGTGGAGTAATGAAAAAATCGCCAGGTAGGGGTTGGAAATTGCTGCCCAGGCCGGGCTCTGAGTTCCCTCTGCTAACCCTCTTTCTCTGGGGACTGAAAGGGGTCTGCTATGAGAAGGGAGACCAGAGGCCAGCATGCCTGGCCACTGCCCCCTCCATCAGCATCTTCCAGCCAGCACCTCCCCCTTTCTCTCTACCTTCCACCTCCTATCCCTTAGCCAGGCAGGGGAGCAGGGCCCTGAGGGACCCTCCCAGGACAGGAGCACAGCAGGAATCTGGGTGTGAGCTGGGCTTGGAGCTGGTGACTGCCTGCAGCATCCAGGCCCCGATTCCCAGATTTGACATCCAGGGTCCTCAGGATTTCCCCCTCACCTCCAAGTTCCCATCTAACGCTCTTCTCTCTCAACCCCTAGCCTCTCATCCCTCTAGGATGTAGCTCCTTCATTTCTTAGTCTCTGCAACTACCGCCCTGCCTGTTAAGTGATCATTCCTCCCCAGGTCTTTGGTAAAGCATCTACCTATCCTGGAAATTAGAGTTCCCCAGTCTAATTACAGACTTGGCAGGGCCTCGGGGCCAGGGTTTCCCTGGGCAGCCAGGGAGGCAGTGGACTCCTCCCTCGGTTTTACTTGGCAGGAAAGCCCAGGGTGTGGGAACAGGCCTCCTGCCTGAGACCCATGGGAGATGACTGCAGGGCTCACTCCCATCTGCTCCTTGAGCTGGCATCCATAGGGGCATGCCTGGAGGCCTGGTCCACCCCTGCGTTATCTTTCAGCCCCTCTGATATGCACCTCCCTGCCTGGACACACATGCACCTGTGTCAATTGGAGTGCACACAGGTAGACACATGCACACAGGCACAGTCTTGGTCAGTCCTTAGCCCATGAGCTCTTAATGGCCCTAGGCTGATCATCTGGGCCCTCTCCAGAACTCTCTCTCACCCCACTTTCTTCTTTCCTCCTCCCCAACCTGGCTGCAGTATTCCTATGAAGGGATGGAGATTAACAACCTGCCAGTGGAGTTGACGGTCGTGTGGAACGGGCACTTCAACATTGACAACCCAGCTCAGAATAAAGGTGTGGAACGGCTGGGGCCCGGCAGGGGAGCGGGGAGGAGGGGCGGGGTAGAGAGGGAAGGAGCTGCTCTGCATTCTCGTGGGTGTCATTCTGCCCCGTCTCCCGGTGGGCTGTCCCTCTTCCTCTGAGCCCCTCCTTCACAGCCTCTCCATCATCCATGCTCTTCCGTTACTTCTTGAGTATGGGCTCCGTACCGCTTGACCTGGGCTGGTGGCTTCCGGGAGGAGGTGGCGTGCGGTGGACTTCCTAGGAAGGGCTGAGTGCCGAGTGAACGGAGACCCCCAGAGCTTCCTGCTTCAGTCCCTCTGCTCAGGCCTGGGCTTGCTTGCTTGTTCTTTTTTGCTTCAGAATGGCTTAGGGGGCAAATCTGCCTTTGTGCCCCATCCCCCCAGGCTGGAACTGTACCCTTTGCCCCTCTCTGGGCCCCTCCTGGCCCCTCCGCCATTCCAAAGCACCCCTTGCCCCCTGCAGTTCACCTCTACAAGTGTGGAGCCATGCGCGAGAGCTGCGGGCTGTGCCTCAAGGCCGACCCAGACTTCGCATGCGGCTGGTGCCAGGGCCCAGGCCAGTGCACCCTGCGCCAGCACTGCCCTGCCCAGGAGAGCCGGTGGCTGGAGCTGTCTGGTGCCCACAGCAAGTGCACGAATCCTCGCATCACAGAGGTAAGCCGTGGTCAGGCCCCCTGCTCCAGATGGTCAGGCTCAGGCTAGGCTGCTGAGCCACATTGTGCTGGTGGTGGACGGGGTGGGGGATGTCTGCCCAGCCATGGTGTCGGTCACCCAAAGGTCACCAGGTAGACTTGGTTGCTCTGCCTGGCTGGGTGGCACCCTAGTTTTCCTTCACGGCTTCCCTGGAAGATTGTGCTGGGATCAGAGACTCTTATCACGGGGGGGCTCAACTGTCCTGTTGGAGCCTTCGAGGAGCCGTGTCAAGAAGGACTCAGTCCTTGCCAGCCCCTTCCTTTGTCTCTAAGAGCCTTAATGGCAAGGCCTGAAATTTCACTGGTGGCACCTTCAGCAAGTGTCAGCCCATGATTGGAGGTTGCATGGGCATGGGGGCACAGCGTGACTCTGGGGAGGGGGAGAGGGCACAGCAGAGAGGCCTCCGAACTCTCTCTCCCTGGCCTGGTGAGGGCTGGCTTTGGGGCAAGACTGAGCCACAGGGGAAGGGGGAACCCATACCTGCTGTTGCTTCCTCTGTCTTGACTAACCTCTGTCACCCTGAACCCCTAACCATACCCCAAGAACTCCCAAAGCCTGAGGCCAGGGTCATTTGTTCCCAACTTCCTACCTGGCCCCGCTGTTGGTAGTACCTGTTACTTATTACCTGGAGGCCTGTCCAGCACCCACCCTACCCCCGTAAAGCATTGTTTACAAAAAAAAAAAAAAAAAAAAAGGAAAAAAAAGAAAACCCTGAGCTGTAAGACAGAGCGCAGTTTAGGGGGACCAAAGGGACACGGGCCATGGAGTGAAGAGCCAGCGAGGAACATGGGGAAGAGCTAAACATGCAGACACTCGGTCCCGGAGAACAGGATTTGAATCCAGGCTCCACCGGCTGTTTGCTGGGTACCTTGGGGCTAAATCACCACCATCCCCACACCTCACCTTCCTCACATGTGTGGTGGGCCTGAGCATCCCTCTCACAGGGGAGTTGGAAGGATTCCACACGTGAATACAGGCAAGGTGCCTCGCTCCCGGCCCAGCGCACGGGGATCTCACCAGCCTCCTCCTCACCCCTCATCATTGATAAAGTCATTCCCAGGGATGTCTAAGCCAAGGAAATCACTGCCCCTGGAGTTAATTTAGGTAGTCCTGTTTCTCCTCCTCCCACTCCTGCACTCCTCCAGCACGGCCGGAGTCCCTTGCTCCCCTCTTCAAAAAGAGGGCTGCATCTCTCTCCACATGCTCCTCCCCTGTGACACCATGTCTTACATCTGTGCCGCCAGCTCAGGGCTGAGCGCACAATAGGTGCTCATTACCTCTTTACCATTGTGGATGCTGGTGATGATCACAAAGCAGCTGGAAGACGGAGAAGAAGAGAAGACAGGGGCTCAGTCTCTGCCTCAGTGAACAGGAGAGGACATACTGATAGGGGGCTTTGTGCACAGTTTCACAAACGTACACAGTAGATGATCACTTAACCGTGGCAGGCACAGTCATTGGCCATATATTAGTGGGCTGCCCCACACCTTTACACCTCTTACCTTGCTCATGTCCAAACAACCAGCTATTCCATTAGGGTCCCAGGCTGCTGTCGCAAGGTACTGCAGACGAGGCATCTGGCACAACAGAAATGGATCATCCTGCAGTTCAGGAGGAAGACAGTCAAAGTCAAGGTGTTGGCAGGGTCGGTTCCTCCAGGGGGCTGTGAGGGAAGCATCTGCTCCCCATCGCTCTCCTTGGCTTAGAGTTGGCCGTCTTTTCCCCGTGTGGCTCCTCTGTATCCAAATTTCCCTTTTTCATTAGATCATATTGTACCAAAACCCATCCTCATGGCCTCCTTCACATTTGATTGCCTCTGTAAAGACCCCGTCACCTTCAAATAAGGTCACATTCTGAGACACTGGGGCTAGGACTTCAGTTTGTGACTTTAACGGAAACACAATTCAAACCCATAAAGTCTCCCAAGACCAGGGTTATTATCATCAGGTCATGATGATCACTGTCTTCCCGACAGACAGGCTGATGCTCAGAGAGGCACACATCGTCTAACCCCAGTGTCAATAACATGGTCCCGAATCCCAGGTCTCCTGAGTCATGTTCTCCTAGGTCACTGTTCTCCTCCACTGCAATGTGAGACTTCACACCCCCACTCACAAATTGTGCACATGCACCAGGGATGTGTGAAAGCAAGAAGAATCTTGGCTTTTGTGGGTGAGCAGCCAGCAAAGCTGGGTGTGCTACTCACCCAGCAAAGCAGCCCCTTGGAGTGGCCTTCAAAATGTGCCCAATGCTTCAGCCCCTTTATCCTCCACATTCCTGGCTGTACAGGCTCTGAGGGTTTCTCTCTGTCCCCACTTCAATCTGTTGCATGGTAGGAATCTAAACAGTGATTCTCAGACTTGGAGGAAATATTTGCAGAATTAACCTACAGCATGATCTGAAACAGGAGGACAGGTGGACCTCTCCTCTCCCCACTGCCCCCAACCCCACACCCAGCCCATGTCCTCTTCCCGGTCCCCACCCCTCACCCTCACACCTCCTGGTGGAACGGCACCTCCCAGAACCCTCAACAAGAAACTATCCTGGAGGGCTGCTGCGCGTGGCAGTGTGTCTGCTGCAATTGGTGGGACTGGCTTTCTTCTTGGCCTACGCCCAAGAAAATCACAGGGAGGAAATGGCAAATTAAACAAATCTCCTTGTGACAGAGGCTATTTATTGCCTTTATACTGGCGTTGGCCCTAGGGGAAACTGGGGAACCAAGGAGCAGGCCAGAGATAAAACTTCTTTTTCAGAATGACAAGCCAGGGCTAGAATAGTATGTGGACCCGGCTGCCAGGTGCCAGTGGCACTTTGGGGACTGGCTAGGCAGGCATTTGGGAAGGACACAGACACTCTCTCCCACCTTCCCCACGTCTGTCCACCTCCCTCTCATAGAAATGGGCCTGTGTCTCCGGGGAAGCTGTTTTTCCACTGCAGTGGGAATACACTTATGCACAGGCTCACACCCCTGCACACACTCATGATCACAATCACACTCACCTGCACAGGGATGTGTAGGAGGCAAGAGGTAGCTTGACTGTGGCAAGTAAGCAGGCTCACCTGGCGAAGCTGCCACTTGGTGGGGAGGGCAGCACAGCCTGGTTCTTCTGCTTCCCCCGTCTTTCACCCTCACCCCAGGATGGAATCTCCAGTTGTATCCTTGCAGCGTAAGGAAAGTTGAATATTCTGAAAAGGGATAGAGATGGGATCTCTGTGCTCCTTCCATTCCAATCCTGCTGATGTTGGCTAAGGTCCAGGTGCTGGTGCTCAGAGGCACCAGTAATGGAAGCATGCCCTTCTCTGGCCCATGAGATGTCAGGATAAGATTGTGTGTTAACTGTGCAGCTCCCACCTCAAAGCAGATACTTAGATGTTGAGTCCTCACATTTTAATCATGAGTTTTTGACACTGATTTGGGAGGGAAAGCCAGTATATTTTGACCGGTGTACAGGGGTAAAATTTAAATTAAACCTAAATCCATGCTGTACCAGGCCAAACAATAAAGGCAAAGGAGTTGTGCCAGATGCTCATAATTTCGGAAAGATGTTTGGACTGTTGTAAGTTTCATGATAGTTACAATGCAAGACGTAAAGATGGTATTGTTCCTGAAAAGGTCACAAGGAGGAGTGAGATAGACCTGCTCCCAGAGACTCGGGATTGGAGGAGGAGCAAGACACAAAGAATCCTTGCCATGAAAATGTCACAAAGAAGGTGCCTTGAAATTTAAATGGAGAGCGAGGAAGAATACTTTTATGGGGCAGTGTCATTTGAGAAGGATCTTGAGACGTGGGAAGGGTCATATAGGTGTAGAGAGCTCTAGGTTGGTAGGAGGTGTTTTTATTTTCCTTGGGAGTAGAACCAAAACAAGCAAATGCTAGAAGGCATTAATCCCAATTTTCTGTGAATCACCCAGTCGCGTTGCTGGTCATGTTCCATCCCCTCATCTCTTCTTCTATGAAAGGGGAAGATGTATCATGGGCTTTGAATGCTGCTCCTAGGGACACACACAAACACAGACTGCTTTCCTAGAAGCAACTACATGTTGATTACCACAGGCTTTGGGTGCCCCTGGAGACTTGGATCCATTCGGGCCCTGGGGCAGATGAGAGAAGAGCCAGCAGCCTCTCTCCTGGCCTCATCAGCAAGAGAGTGATGGGAGTATCCTGGTGTCTGTCTAATTATTTGTCTTCCTTTCTCCAGATAATCCCAGTGACAGGGCCCCGGGAAGGGGGCACCAAGGTCACTATCCGAGGGGAGAACCTGGGCCTGGAATTTCGGGACATTGCCTCCCATGTCAAGGTGGCCGGCGTGGAGTGCAGCCCTTTGGTGGATGGCTACATCCCTGCAGAACAGTAAGTGAAGCTGCCTGCGACACTGGGGAAGGAAGATAGGGTTAGCATTAGGGATGTCCTGGTCAGTAGCAGATGCTCTCAGAGCTTGTTGTGGATGGAAAAGGAGAATCTCCATCATATTCTAGAGTTGGAGGGTGGACTCCTGCAACTCCCTGCCTGCTCAGCCAGCTAGCTGCCATACTGGGGAAAGTGTAGAGGGGGAAAGGAGAAATAGCTGAGAGGGAAAGGTGACTGTTACCTACTTGGGGTATGGGGGCGGCACAGAGGGAAGACAAACCAAAATGAAAACCTACAAGAGAAGTATGAGTTCACTTCCTTCTGGTGTCCTCAAATTCCCACTCACATCCCCACCAGCGCTGATCCTGTGCTATTCTCTATGGAGATCAACAATGAAACTGACACCCACTCTCAGGCTTGTGGGTGCCTTCGATTATTTTTCTCTTTGGAAAGTCTGCTGGCCCACAGAATGGGTCATTCAACCAATGACCTTGACCTGTAGCCCACCTAGTAGAGGAGGTTCGTGAATCATGCACGGCCTTGTAAATAAGTAAGCACCATTTTCCAGCCCAGCAAACACAGCTATGAAATATATAATATCTACATTCCATACCATCTTTGTCACACCTCCTGGAGTGAAATCTTGTCGCTTGTGCTGTATGCGTAGGTGATTGACTCTTCACAAGGCCTTCTCTAGGTATGTGAGTGCAATTTCCATTTCTGCTTGCTGGGTCTTGCCTGAGTTTTCTGAATCTGAACCATCAGTACTGCTATCCTCACTTTCTCCTGATTTCCGTGAGTTCTCTCCAAGATGCTCACAGTAGATGAGATGGTTTAAGGACCCAGTCATGGTAGGACTCGCCTCTCTGGTCCATCACCACTTAGTTACTGAAAGATCTTTCTATGGCTCGTTCAACTTTCTGACACCTTTCTAGAACGAAACCAAAGTAGGTCACTGCTAATATATTGTGATTTGGGGAATTTTAAAATAGCCTACTTTGAATTTACATAGCCAGATATCAAAAGTATTATTACGAAGCCACATGATGAAAATATTATGATACCAGTTAGATCAGTAAAGTAAGATAAGATAGAGGACCCAGAAAAAGAATGCTGATGTGTACAAATTTAGTATGTGATAGAGGTGTTATTTCAAATCACCCAAGGAAAGATCATTTAATAATGGATGCTGGTTAATGCTTTGGAAAAAGTACAATAGCAGATCTTATTCCACATTATACACCAAAATAAATTCCAGGTGGATTAAAGGGTTAAGTTTAAAAAAATGAAGCTGTGAAAGGATTAAAAGAAAATACAGGTGAAAATTTGTTTGATTTCAAGAAGGGGAACTTGTGCCAAGTATAACTGCAACAGAGGAAATTATAAAGAAAAAGATTAGGGGATTTGAGTACAGAAAACCTTAAAACTTGTGCATCAAAAATCACTGCAAGCAAAATAAATATGTGAATGATAAACTGGGAATATGGTTACACCCTATTACAGTTAATACATACTTTTTCTCAATATATAAAGAGGTTTTATAAATAAAAGGCAAAGATCACAAAATGATTAAAGAGCATGAATGTACAATTTATGAGATAAAAACAGAACCAAAAGTCATATGAAAAATAAATGTTTAACAGCAGTAGTAATCAGTGAAATGCAAATCAAAACAATAGGGGGTGGTTTGTGAAAGTTAATGCCCAGTGCAAAAGAGGCATGAGAAGTAGCTGACTCCTTCACTCATGGTGCAAGGGGAAATTGGGACAAACTTCCTGGAAGGAAATGTGGAAATGAGGGTCCAAAGCCTTTAGCCTGGCCATCAGACAGCTAGAACTTTCCCTAAATCACCAGAATCCACAAATATTTATTTTCAGGAATGCTTATTTCAGCCTTATTTATAAAAGTAAAAACTCAGAAGTGACTTACATGTCTAAAAGTAGGGAATTCATCAATGATTCCGTAAATCATTTCATAAGCACAGGAAAGTAGACTACACAGCCCTTCAATCTGATATTATAGAAGAGTCATAGTCAGGCATATACTCAAAGCATATTAAGCGAGTACACAGGTTCTTGGAACACAGGTTACAAGTATGATATAGTTTCAAATCAATTTTGTAAAAGAAAAGCAAGACCAGCCACAGAAACATCAAAATGTTGACAATGGATATTTCACATGGGTGTAGGGCAGTGTGGCATGTCACGCAGGCAAGAGCTTAGACTTCACAAGGAAACACCTGGGACAGGAGACCTGGCTCTGCCACTTATTAACTGGGTGAATGGAAGCAAGTTGCTCAATCTTTTTTTGCCTCAGTTTCTTTATTTATAAAATAAGGATAATAATGGCATCTCCCCCATGGTCTTAAGGAAAATTACCTTCTGAATGGTACAGCTTGGGGTTGTGTAAGTATGACAAGTGCTTTTATGTACTTTCTGTGTTTTTTTAAGAACACCAAACATGCATTGATTATGTGATCTGGATGGAAAAGTATCGTTTGTCCAGGACCCTTACTCAGAAGTTGTTTCTAAGAAAAACATAAAACATAGAAGCCGTAAAGTAAAAGAACAACCAACTTAACCACACAGATCCTTTTAAGCTTTAGTGTGGCAACAGACACTGGAACCACAGTTGAAAGATGATAAGTGAGGAGAAAATAATTGCAATATTTATAACAGACAGAAGTTAATACTCCTAATTCAGACAGTCTATCAGCAAGAAAGAGGGCTTCAACAGAAAAGTCAAAGGAAGGGCTATGCAAGATTTTAAAAACATACCCATGTGAAAATATGTGCAAACTCACCAGCAATTTGCAAAATTAAAATTAAAATTAAAATATTTTTTCCTATTGTATCAGAAGAACCTTAAAGCGGTTGTTCATATCTGGTGTTCATATCAAAAGAGCAGACCATCAATAGAAGTGCATGGCCCAAACTTGTGGGAACATTATTTGGCTCTACCTACCAAGTATTCAGTACACAAACTGACCCAACAGGTTCCCACCTTATAAATCTATCCTGCTATACAGTGCTTAACGATGTAGGTGTCACTTGGTTCATTTTGCAGAATTATTTGGAGTAGCAGAAAAATCAGGACAATTAAAAGTTCATCAATAGGAAGATGGTTACGTAAATGATAGTGCCATCATTAGATTAAATTCTGTGAAGCTGCTGAAAAGAAAACAGTCTTTACCAAAAAAAAGTCAAGCCATGTCTACAGGAAGGAAGGTCCGTGCTATTGTGCTGAGTGAAACCAGAAGTGATTATAGCAGTGGATATGTTATGTTTTGCTTTTATTTTTAAAAAAACACATATATCTTTCCTTACATATGTATGTTTATAATTGTAATTGTATATATATGTAAAAACACATGTATGTTTGTGTGTGCCTGCATATGAAATACAAACATAAATATACATATATGTATATGAATATATGTTTATATGTATGCAAATATATATATACATATATATGTTTATATATTGGGCAAGTTGGCTAACTTTTCTTTGCCCCAGTTTCTTCATTTGTAAAATGAAGAATACATATTTATATATACATATATATACATACATATATATATGTTTATATATAATATCTGCAAGGATATATATATATATGTATATATATATATGTGTGTGTATATATATATACACACACACACACACTGAAGTTTTAGGTATATATATAGTTTTACATTTTAAGAAGAATGGGGCACTCACTTTTTACTGCCACCTTCTGTACTGTTGACTCTGATTATTTTCAGAGTATGAACAAATTTTATAATCAAAGCAATAAAAATTTTTAGAAAGGAAAAAATCCATGTTGGCGCACGCGTGCACGCACGCGTGCGCGCGCGCACACACACACACTCACACACTCTCTTAGTATCCCCTCCCCAGCCTGGAAGCTCAGGCTGGCTGGGAACCAAAAGCACTTCACTGAGGCAGCCCAAGCATTGGGAGCAGAAAGCTCCCAGGTTGGGACCAGAAAACCTCAGATCTGTTCCAGCATCTGTGTTTGACTTGCTATAGCTCTTGGGTAAGTGGCTTTGCCTCTCTGGACTCAGCCAGCTCTATTCCCTAAGGTTTTTGGCTAGAACATGTCCTCCAGTCTAGTTGACAATTGAGTAGATAATAATGAATTAGGAGCTCAACATCTAGGGTCAGAACACAGGGACCCTCTTCTAGGCTCCCTCAAAGGAGACCCCATAGGTCAAGTTTCCTCACTGCCTGACAATTAAGGAGGAGTCCCTGCTAGGAGGAATTGGGGTATCTCATCCTTCCTCCCTTGCCTGGCCATCCCTGAGGTCCTACTGTGGAGAAAGGGACCCGGGTAGGTGCTGTGGGGTGCAGGGTCGTGGCTGGGAGTCCTGTGACCCGTGGGGTTTCTCCTATCCTCCCTGCAGGATCGTATGTGAGATGGGGGAGGCCAAGCCCAGCCAGCACGCAGGCTTCGTGGAGATCTGTGTGGCTGTGTGTCGGCCTGAATTCATGGCCCGGTCCTCGCAGCTCTATTACTTCATGGTGAGTCTTGGCCGGCGGTGATCTCGCTAGGTACAGGCCACAGAGCTCATTATCATAATTGCTGGGTCCTTGAGAGCTCTGTTGGCAAACCCGGGGAAAGGGCCTGCCCTGCAACCTCCCTAAATTCATGAGAGTCCTGTCTTATAGTGTGTGAGAGCACAGCCTTTGAAGTCTGGAAGACCTGGATTCAAATCCAGACTTTGCTGTGTGGCTTCAGGTAAGTACTTTAGCTCAGGGCCCAGAGTCCCCAGGTGGGTGTGCAGCAGTGTGACATGGTAGGTAGGCAGGAGCTTGGACTTCACAAGGCAACTCCTGGGATTCGATCCCTGGCTCTTTCACTTACTAACTGAGTGAACATGGGCACGCTGCTCAACATTTTGGTTTTCCCTCAGTTTCTTCTCTTATAAAATGAGGATAATAATGGCATCAACCCCATGATCTTCTGGAAAATCATATCAATGTGTTTATGACTGCTAGTATCACTTGTTTTATTATTTCTATGATTGCCACCATTGCTTCCGTTCCCTGGACTGTCCCTGCACACTCGTGACCTGGTATGCCATCCTATCACCCTCACACTTCTCCCTCGCCCCAATGTTTGAGTATGTTTTCTGCTGCTACAGAAGAATGCCTGAGACTGGGTAATTGATAAAGAAAAAGAATCATTCATTTGACTCCTTGATCTGGAGGCTGGGAAGTCCAAGGTCTAGGGGCCGCATGTGGCAAGTACCTTCTTGCTGCGGCACCTTGTGGCAGAAAGCGAAGTCAGGAGACTGTGTGCAGGAGACCAAGAGCAGGAGAGAGTGGAACTCCCTTTCATAACAAACCCACTCTTTGGTAATAAACACGTTCCTGTGATAGTAACATTATTAGTCCATTCATGAGGGCAGAGCCCTTATGACCTAATCACCTCTTAAAAGTCTAACATCTCAATGCTGTTGAATTGGGGATTGAGCTTTCAAGACATGCCTTTGGAAGATGCATTCAAACCATAGCATCCACTCACCATTATTCCTATTTCATGGCCTCATTAACCCCTGCCTACCTCTTACCTGCATACCCAATCCATTTCCCTCTACCCACACCATTGCCTCCCCACCCCCCCCCACCCCTTTCCCCATCCCGTGGCCTCTCTGAGGATCTTTCCCCAGTCCTTAAATTCCTTCCTGCCTGGATCCTCTCATCTCTTCAAAGGCTGCCTGTCAAGTAGTTCCAGGGGACAGAGGCTTTTGGAGATAGTGGAGACATGAACACATTCCCTGCCACACACACCCATCATTTTAAAAACTAAGCTTCTGTGGGTGCGGTGGCCCACACCTGTAATCCCAGCACTTTGGGAGGCCAAGGTGGGTGGATCACAAGGTCTGGAGATGAAAACCATCCTGGTAATATGGTGAAACACCATCTATACTAAAAATACAAAAAATTAGCCAGGCATGGTGGCAGGTGCCTGTAATCCCAGCTACTTGGGAGACTAGGCAGGAGAATCACTTGAACCTGGAAGGTGGAGGTCGCAATGAGCCGAGATCATACCACTGCACTCCAGCCTGGGTGACAGAGCAAGATTCTGTCTCAAAAAATAAAAATAAAAAAGAACGAAAAACTAAGCTTCTCAGATTAATAACAGCTGTAATGGAATAATTTCCTCATAATTCTGAACTGCTTTTGGAGGCTGGAAGCCTGAAGTGATGGATTTTATGCCTGGCCATCAAATGCCCTGAAATATGTCATGGGGAGTTTGGCTTTCATTCTCCTTCCTCTCTCTCTCCTTCTTTCCTCCTTTTCCCCCTTTCTTTCCTCTCTCTCTCTCCTTCCTTCCTCTCTCCCTTCCTTCCTTGCTTCCTTTCTCCATCCTTTCCTTCCTTCTTTCTTTGCTTCCTTCCTCCCTCCCTCCCGCCTTATCTCATCTGCCTTCCTCCTCCTCCTCCTCCTTCCTTCTTCAACTGACAGCCATTGATCGCCTTGCACAGTGCCTCTCACTAGATTATTTAATGAGTGTTTGTTTAATTGAGTTGTATTGTATGACTCGATGGCCCTGGCTGTGAAGGTTAGGATGATGAGTAAGACCCAACATAGTGCCTCCCTCAGGTGCCACAGACTCGAAGGGGAAGTGAAAGCAACTGAGCTCAAGTACTTGACACAGATTTGAACCTGGTCAGGGCCAAACCTTAGAGAAATGTGTGTCGTGCTGCTCCCTGCCTGCCAGATCAGCCAGATGGGCCTGGGGCTGCATCTACTCCACCTCTGCTCTCTGAGGGCCAGACACCCTCTGGATGCAGTTGGCTGTCACTGAATGCACACGGGAACTCATAAAATGAGAATAACATGTCCGTATAATGGGGCTCATGGAAGAGTCGTTTTCCTTATTTGTTTAGGTTTTATACCCATCACCTTCTCCTGAAAGCATATGAAGGACTTTCCAAGTTGACCCCAATAGACATTAAGAAAACTGATGAGAAATGTGTATATATTTGCATATAAAGCATGCATATATATATGTGTGTGTGTGTGTGTGTGTGTGTGTGTGTGTGTGTGTGTGTGTGTAGTATATGATATAGACATAGAGAAAGAGACAGACAGACTGAGATGCAGAGATGACATTCGTCCGGTGTTTGCTAAAATTGGGCATGAAATCTGGCTTTGAAATTTCCTGGCAGCCGAAGGAAAGTGGGGGAAAACTGCTGTGTGGCCAAAGCAAGCACTGGACTTCCCTGGCCAGTCACTGCCCAGAGCAGCATTCCATCCTGTGGTCCTTGGCAGTGACCCTGGAGGACAACGTGGACAGTGCTAGAGCCACTTCCACCTCATCAAGCTGATGCTTCTTTTGAACCTTAGCTGCCTCTGCCCCACATTCTCAGTCAGGCCCCTCACTCCTGTGGCTCTATCCTGCCATCATCTCCACATGGCCCAGCCAGGCTGTCAGCTCCCATGAACAGTTTGTCCTCCTCTCTTGCCCATCCCCATCAGTGGCCCATCCCCTGGACCTGCAATTCTGCTGGACTGTGGCTCAGCGTCCCTTCATTCCTGACATCAGTCCGTCACCATGTCCCGGAGTCTTCCTTTTCCCATTCTCTTTGCCATCACGATGACCTCCTTAAACCTTTCCCTTGCCTTTCCCTCTGAGCCTGTTGTAATCCATCTAACATCATGTCAGCCGCCACCTCAAGAAGAGCCAAGGCTCCCCCTCCCTGTAAGACATTGTCCGAGCTCCTCCATCTGCCTCCCCATTCAATCCTATTTCTCCAGGCTTTGCATTGTCTGCCCCTTTACCTTCTCCATCTCCTTCCCCTGGTTGCAGGAGCCAGATCTTCCTCATTCTTCAGAGCTGTGCTCGGGACCCAGCCCTCTGTCTGTGAATGCAGAGGCCTGAGCTGTGGATATCCACAGCCCCTGCGCCCCACCTCACTTACTGGGACTCCAGGCGTCTGCCTGCATTGCACCACTCAGTGGATACTGTTTGTGCCCTGTCCTTCTTGTCAAACCAGTCAGTCTTGGGAGCCACTTGCTTTGGCCAGCCACCTGCCCAGAGCAGTTTTCCATTCTGTGGTCCTTGGCAGGGACCCTGGAGGACAACATGGACAGGACTAGAGTCACCTCCACCTCATTAAACTGATGCTTCCTTTAAGCCTTTCTGCCTCTGCCCTGCATTGCCAGCCAGGCCCCCACCCCTGAGGCTCCATCAAAGATCAGACAAAGTCCAGGACCTTCCTTTCTTTGGCAGCCCCACAGTGCACAGACAACACTAAACCTCTGGGCATAGGAGAGTCTCCTGGGGTGGAGGTGGGTGGACATTAAACAAAGTGCTCTGGACCTCTCCCTGCCACCTCCTGCCAGGACTAATTAAATCCAATGCTACAGCTCCCGGGTAATTCTGAGATGCAGACTAAGCTGAGGTCCCCTGACCTAGGAGAAAGGACGTTTCTTGAGTAGCTCCCATGTGCCGCCGATGCACTCAGCTCCTGCTTTTGTTCTTGTAATGAGCCTGTGTGCTACATGTTGGAAAGTCCCATCTCTGGAAAGTCTCAGGAAGGGTCCAGTCTTGCCTGTGTGATTGTTCCCACCCTGGAGAGGTGTGTGATCGAATTTAGGGTATGAAGGGAGGCTTCCCAGAAAAAGCTGGGGGGAAAGATGGGATTTGTATAATACAAGATAGAACGTAATTTTCCATGTGGATCTAGAGTGGTGGGAGGCTGTTCCCAGCATAAGGTGTGACAAGGTAGTGCACCAAAAGATGGGAAGTGGAGGGAGAGGGAAAGGAGTGGGTGGTGGGGAGGAGAGGCTGAAGCAGAGGCAGGTCAGGACAGCTGACAGAGGCTGCTACAAGGCAGATATGCAGAGGTCTGGTGGGGCCCTGAAGCTCAAAGATATGTGTTGGCCAGGCGAGGTGACTCACGCCTGTAATCCCAGCACTTTGGTAGGCCAAGGCAGGGGGATCACAAGGTCAAGAGATCAAGACCATCCTGGCCAAGATGGTGAAACCCTGTCTCTACTAAAAATACCAGAATTAGCTGGGCATGGTGGTGTGCACCTGCAGTCCCAGCTGATCAGGAGGTTGAGGCAAGGGAATCACTTGAACCCAGGAGGCAGAGTTTGCTGTGAGCCGAGATCCTGCCACTACACTCCAGCCCAGACAACGGAGCGAGACTCCATCTCAAAAAAAAAAAAAGAAAAAAGAAAAGATTTGTGTCATTTTTCTACTTAAGGAATATCTTTGAGGAATGGCTCTGGTGCCACATGTCCACTTGGGAAGACTTTTAGGGAGGAGGAATAGTGCTAGGGACCCCGGTCTGTTTCTCTGGCCCCTTGCATTTAAGCGTTCTGTCATTGAGGCCCACCCCCATCCCTTGTATAGAGTTTCTAGGGATTCCAGATGGAAGTGAGGGACAGAGGTTCCCATGAGTCTTCCCAGAATCTCCCTTGAGAAGGGACAGAAACCCCCCCCCCCCCATCACACTTCCCAGTGTCTCCAAGCCCTCATGGCCTTCTCCTCCATCAGGCAGCTTAGAGGTACATGCTGCAGGACCTGCACAGAAGCCCCTAGTTCCCCTGGAGTTCTGAGATAGCCAGGGAGCCCCTTCCCCAAGACCTGGGGCATACTGGGGAGACCCTTTTTAGTACCAAGGCTAGGGGCAATATTTGCCCTCTCCCACAATCAGGACAGGATCCAATGTGTGGGTTTAGTCATCAAAAACCCAAATGCCAAGGCCAAGGGGCCCCAGCGTAGCACCCTGGGCTGTCACCAGCTGTTCCTAGCAGTCTCCATGCAGGGAATGCTTTCCCTCTTCCCTCTACCTTCATTCATGGAGCCAAGTGAAGAGGTGGCAGTAATGCAGAATTTGATTTCCCGTGGAAACTCACCATGAAATATTTATGAAGCATGGCTTGAATAATTAATAGCTTTTCACAACTCTAAAACATGTATCCATAACATCCTCTCCCCACCAGTGAGACCCTTGATAGTGCCCTGGTAATACCTGCAGGGATTACCCACTCTACCTCTTCTAAGAACCTTCACCCACAGGCTGTGAGGGAGCAACCACCCCCATCTATTTTAACTTCCCTGAGTTCCACTCTGTCTCTCTGGGACCATCCCTGCACCGAAGCCTGTATGTGCATCCTTTTCTCTCTGGGAAGGTTGGTGGGGCTCCTTTAAGGTGGGGCACAGGTACCATTTCAAGAGGTACTGCAGGTTACAGAACAAGAAAACTGCCAGAGGCCTTGGAGATCACCACTTTTTGGCTCAACCCCCTGATTTTGTTGATGAGAGAGGTTAAATGTCTTGTCCAGGGTCATACAGCGAGATCCAGGCAGAGCTGAGAAGGGAGGGCTCTTTTCACAGCCTCACCCCACCCTCTTCCTAGTCTCCAGTTGAGCCACAAAGGCAAGCTGTTCCTTGGCTTGGTCCATGTTACAGGGATGCTAGATCTGGGATTCAGACAGGGCGCCGGGACCTGGTGAGGCAGGTTAGGAGCTGTGGTCTCTGTGTGTTCCCACCTGTGTGCCCTCCTGGACCTGGAGGCACATGTGCCGGGTGATAGGGAAGCTCTGGGGCTTCCCTATCAAAGCATCTCCAAGGGGAGGTTGCCAGCCTGCTCCGAGGAACTGAGTGGGTTTGTCTTTTGGTGCTGAATTCTTTAAGGAGGAGGTAGCTAGGGAAGGGAGAGAGAAATCTTCATTTAAATGCAGATACAGGCTTCTCACCTGGGATTGAGGAAAGTTTTTCCATTAAAATGCTAATGAAAGAACAAACTGCAACTCCAAATCCCCAGCTGTCAAGAGCTTTTTTTCTGCCCTGCCCCCAACCCGGACTCCGAACTGGTCCCATTCCGGCAGAAGGCTGGGGGCAGCCCTTGAAAGCAACTGATTCTTTTCTGTTTCTCTCTCTGCGTTTCCCTGGAGCTGTCACATCCCATTGCTCTGCCACTGGGTGCTTTGGGCAGCTCTTTGTAGAGATCTATGGGAGAGATAGTTTACTACCCAAGAACAGAGCTGTAGGCTAGAGAGGGCTTGAGCACTGAAGCTCTGGGGTCAGATCTTAGTTACGCCACTTTTTAGCTGTGTGACCTTAGAAAACTAACTTAACATCACTGAATCTCTTCTGTAAAATAATAATGCCTATTTTATAGAATTGATTGCTGATTAAATTATATATATATATGTATGTGTATATAGGGATATATACACATACATGTATAAGTATAAAGACATACAGTCTGACACTTAAAAATAAGTACATGGCAGCCATTATTATTACTATGACTAAGGTAGGCATGCAGACTCTCAGCATCTGGAACATTGCCTATCCACACAAGCCTAAGAAAACTGCCCTGGTTCTCTGGGAGACCATTACCAAAGATTCCAGAAAGCAGCTTGGGGGGAGCGGGGTGCTGCCTCACACCTGCCCAGAAGCCTCCTCCCCCGCTTCCCAGCTGTGTCTCAGGCCACATCCTTTCTACACAGACACTGACTCTCTCAGATCTGAAGCCCAGCCGGGGGCCCATGTCCGGGGGGACCCAAGTGACCATCACAGGCACCAACCTGAATGCCGGAAGCAACGTGGTGGTGATGTTCGGGAAGCAGCCCTGTCTCTTCCACAGGTAATCAACCCAGAGGTCCCCTTTCTGCAGCACCAGAGGGAAAAAGGTTAGACAGGTAAATCACTTCAGGGCAGCTTTGTTTTTGTTGCAGAGAGAGGGGAGGGTATAACCACCTGACAGGTTCTTCTTGCCAGCTGCGCAGATGAAGCCAATTTAGTGAGACAGCATTATTGCAATAGAGAAAGAATTTAATAAGTGCAGAGCCAGCTAAATGGGAGATCAGAGGTGTATGACTCAAATCAGCCTCCCTGAAAATTTGGAGACTAGGGTTTTTCAAGGATAATTTGGCAGGTAGGGGCTTAGGGAGTAGGGAATACCGATTGATTGGGTTGGAGACGAAATCGTAGGAAGTTGAACCAGGTTCTTCTTGCTGTCTTCCGTTCCTGGGTGGGACCAAAGAACTAGTTGAGCCACATTACTGGTCTGGGTGGTACCAGCCGGTCAGTCAGAATTTAGGATCTGAAAAATATCTCAAGCACTTAATCTTAGGTTTTACAATAGTGATGTTATCCATAGAAGCAATTGGGAACATTTGGAATCTTGTGGCCTCTGGCTGCTTACATCCCTCCTGAGTCATAATTTCTGATCTTGTAGCTAATTAGCTAGTTTTTCAAAGGTGGGCTGTCTGGTCCCCAGGCAAGGAGGGGGTTTGTTTCAGGAAGAGGCTGTTATCATCTTTGTTACAAAGTTAAACTATAAACTAAATTCCTCCTATAGTTAGCTTGGCCTGCACCCAGGAACGAACAAGGGTAGCTTGAAGGGTTAAAGCAAGATAGGGTCAGACTTCCACTGTCATATGTTTCTACGTCAGACTTTCCTCACCGTCATAATTTTTGCAAAGGCCGTTTCAATCACCTTTGGCTTAGAAGTACTCCTCCTGCCTAACAAAGTGGACATGCTCTTTGGAGGAGGATTTGAGCTCCATCTGGAGCCCTGTCAGCCCTCCCTTCCCTGGATGGGTCCCATCATGCTGCATGGCCCAGCAGTTAGCCCCTGGTGCCCTCCCACCCCCCATAGCATGCACTCTGCAGAATCATAGGATACCCCAGAAAGCAATTTGGAATCTACAACTAAAGCCTGTTCACCAGGATCAGATCCACTCCGGGAGCTGCAGAGCCAGCCGAACCTGCTCAGAGATGGTAGGCACAACAACCCCAGTGGCTAAGGTTGAGCCTGCAACCAGATGACCTTGCCTCCCCTGGTGTCACTGCGCAGCCCTCGAAGGCACACCTGCCATGAACTGGAGCCTAGAGGGTAGGAGCAAGGCAGGAGGTACATCCAGTGAAGGACTCTAGATGATGTGGCTAGAGATGTTCCCTCAGCTGGCCTGAAGTTCCCTAGAGAGAGGTTTCCTCCCTGAGAGACCTGTGCTGAGGGCTATGTCAATTCCCAAGTCAGACCCGGCCTGGCCTGGCATTGGTAGTGTTAAGGAAACAACCATTCTCACACTTGTTACAATGGTAGGGAAGACTTTTCTCGGGACTCAGGATTGCAATTGGTGTCAAGACTACTGCAACAGGGGACACAGATGGGGCTCAACTCCAAATACTGCAAAGACAGCAGGGGGTTTATAGCCAACAAGCAGAATAAGGGGCTCAGTGAATGGAAAATCACTAAGAGGAGACATCAAAGTAGGCAGGTTTGTGCCAAACCAATTTAACATGATTCTTGCTGAAGGCAGGCCAGGGTGATCAGATATCTGGTGTGGAAGGATTCTCCCCAAACAGACTTAGCCGGATTCATGCTAAAACGGGGCTAGACAGGCTAGACGAGGCCTGATTGAAAAGAGGCCTCAGAGGAACCTGTCTAAAGTATGACCAAGGAGAGAGTCTTTGACACTGGCTCTCCAGCTTTCTCTCTGAGAGCACCCACCCATGGCCTCTGAGCACCCTGACATGCAGGGAGCGGTGTGGGAGGGCCCTGACTCAGGACCGCTGTCCTCAACACCACACACCCAGTGCTCTGTCTTCCTGCCCTCCAGGAGATCTCCATCCTACATTGTCTGCAACACCACGTCCTCAGATGAGGTGCTGGAGATGAAGGTGTCGGTACAGGTGGACAGGGCCAAGATCCACCAGGACCTTGTTTTCCAGTACGTGGAGGACCCTACCATCGTGAGGATCGAGCCAGAATGGAGCATCATCAGGTAGAAGCTGGCCCAAGCAGACCTTAATGCTTCTGCACCTCTGTTTCCCTTCCCTGATTTTCAAAAGCCAAGGAGACTTCAGGGGGCCCAGTCCTGGTTGGGTGACTGATGAGCTGGGATTGGTTCCAAACACACCCCCAAATCAGACCTTTCTACTACTGTGGTTCCCTCCTTCCACTGAGAGCACCTCTGTGCCAATCTCAGGCTGAAAGCCAAGCTCTGCCCTCCTTTTCCACTTCAAGGACAGGCAATGTGCTGGAGGCCATGTCCCCATGCTGCAGTGACCATTGGGGGTGCCAGACTACTTTTCTCACTTCTGATAAACATAGGTGCTAATCCTGGTCCCACCTTCAGACTGAGGGTTGTGGGAGAAGGAGTTAGATCAGGCTTGACTACTCCTTGGTCTGCTATTGGGAGAAGCTGTGTCCTGAGCTTGGAGGCCCCATCTGGACACCCATCCTCTCTGCTCCTGGCTGCCTGCTTTCATTTCTCCTCCCTTCTGCTGTAAACTCCTCGAGGGTAGAGTTGAGGTCTTGTTCCCTGCTTTTCCCAGTGCCCAGCCAGATGCACTGAACACCTGTCCCAGAGGGAGGGGACCAGGCATTGGATGTTGGTATAGAAAGGCCCTGGGGCAGGGACTTGGGGACCTTCATTTACCTTGGGAAAATGGGTACTCTTTCTGGGCCTCTGCCTATTCAGTGACTCACCCATGGATTTTGAAATCCTAGCATCTCTAGGGTCCCTGGAGTGGGAAGTCTCCCAGTAGGGGAGAAGGGGCAGCCACACGCCATGAGTCTGCCTTTCCAGGCCCTGGATGGCACATGGGAATGAGACGGTGCTACAGAGGGGACCCCACAACAAGGCTTACAGAGGTCACTGGGAAATCACTGTGTCAGGGCAGTGTGGGAAGGGTCTCAGCTCAGCTCCACTGCTCACCAGCCCAGTGACCTTAACAGTGATCTCACCTCCATGGGGCCAGAGTCCCTTGTCTGTCCACTCCCTCCTAGGCAGCTGAGAGACTGAAGTGAGATGTACGTGTACAGTGCAGTGCCTGGCTCGGCCCCCTCCCCCTGCCCCCTGCTGGGTCCAGGCCTCTCACTGTCTGCTTCAGTTCCCAAGGGTCTGAGGGAGTGAGCAGGAAGTACATGCAGAAGCAGGCTCCCCGGGCTGAGGTAGGGAGCAGGGTGTGTCCAGTCCAGGGAACAATCTTTTTTTAATCCAGGGATCAGCAAACTCCAGTCTGTAGGCTGAAACTGGCTAGCCACCTGCTTTTGTAAATAAAGTTTTACTGGCGCACAGCCATGCTCATTTGTACATGTATTGTCTATAGCTGCTTTCTCACTATAACAGCAGAGTTGAGTAACTGCGACAGGGACCATATGGTCTGTAAAGACTACAGTATTTACTATCTGGCCCTTTACAGAAAGAGTTTGCCACCCCCTGCCTTAAACCCGAAAGAAAGGCAGCCTTTGCCTGCTGAGATGGGATTTGGCCATCCTCAGCAGTTACTCTACAAGGCTCAAACCTTCTAAGCTTTAGCCATGAACTTAAAGCAGATGAAGACCAGAAGGCACAGAGAGGAGAAAATCGCCTGTAGAAAGCCATGCCAGGATTTGACCCCAGGAAGTTGATGCAGCCCTTTGTGTCTTAGTCAACAAACTTTGCAACTCTCTGCGAAATTCACAGCGTGGTGTCATTCAGTTCTTCTGTGTGTCATCCTCATAGAAATAGAGGTGTCACCCTTCCTGGCACTCAGCTGCTGTTCCTACATTATGCTCCCACTAGGAGAGAGGCTGGAGACAGACATGGTCTGGGTCTGCCAGCCAGCTCCAGGGCTTTTGTTTAAGTTAACAAAGTCTGAGGATAGGGGTAAGGCTCTGCTCTTATAAGCAGGCTGGGTTACTCATGAACAGTGATGGTGGGCATTTGATAAATGTGTGTTGAATTGATGATGGAGAGGACTGGGAAGATGACTAGAGCCCAGAAGGTCATCTCCGGCACTGTCATGTGTGCAAGAGCCTCTCTGAGTTTCACAGGAATCTTCCTCTGTGTGTGAGTGAACGTGTGTGTGTGTGTGTGTGTGTGGGTGGGTGGGTGTGCGCGCGTGTGTGTGTGTGTGTGCGTGCGCGCATGCACGCATGTGAGCAAGGAGAGGGAGAAGCAACTGGCAATATAAAGACAGGCAGATGCATGGATGGGTGGAAATGAATGTGGGTGTGTGTGTCAAGTATTCTTTACTCATCAACTTATAGCTAATTAACTTGCTAAAGTCTGTTTTAGTTAGCAAGATTCTTCTCAAAGATGCTCCTCTGATTGGGGATCAGGCTATTTCTCATTTTTCTTGGAGTAGCCCCCCTGGAGGACACAGTCCACTACAGTACTGCCCAACCCTTTATGCCCACTTCTCAGCTGCCCTAAGGATGGGCAATGGTATCCAGGTTTCTTTTGAAAGTCTACACAAGGTGAAGCTCCTAAGCCCTCCCCGTCAGCGGTCCTGTGCCACCCCAGGGTGCAGGAGTCCTGATTCCCAGAGCATTTCGCATTTGCATTCACATTTGCATCCCTGGGTCCTCTACCTTTCCCAGATCTCAGCCTGACTGAAGCCTCCACGATGGAAACTTGTAGAACGATTGCCTGGGGGAAACAAACTGTGCTCAGCCCCTGGAGGGTGTGGTGGGGACAATCTAGAGCGAGGCTTTCACGAGGCCAAAGCTAATGTTTAAAAAGTCCCAAGATTGGCGATGACCAGGGGAAGGATGGAGGGCGAGGCACCGAGGGGTTGCAGAGAAGCAGCTGGTGCAGACGAGGAGGTCTCGGAGAGCCGAGGGGGCTGTACTGCCGACTGGGTCTCCATGGGGAGTCCATGCTCTGAACCAACTCAGCAAAGGATGGCCACAGACATCTGATCATCACTGTCCTCCCCTTGGCTGCTGAGAGGCCGTCCTCGTTACTATGCAGTCAGCTTGTCATCCTTGTCCCCATGAACGTTACCCTGCTGCCCGGTTATCACTGTCCTTATTGTCATAGAGCTCTGTCAGTCACCCTTGTGGAACGCCATTGCTCTTCTTGAACTTAACGATTTACACGCCTCCTTCTTTCTTCTTGCTCAGTGGAAACACACCCATCGCCGTATGGGGGACTCACCTGGACCTCATACAGAACCCCCAGATCCGTGCCAAGCATGGAGGGAAGGAGCACATCAACGTGAGTGCAAGGCTGGCAGCGCTCATGGAGGCTGCCCATGCGACACGTTGCTTCCCCAAAGGGTGTGGGGCTTCCCAAGTACTCAGGTGACTCCCTGCCCATACACTGATGATCCACAGCCTGTGACACCCTTGAGTACTAGGATAGTGGGGTGGGGGAGCAGACATAAGGGCATTTTTACTTCTTGGGGTACAGGCATGGAAAAGCAATTACTTTTGGGGTACCTGGAGTTTTATATCTTTATTCTTCAATTCTTCTGACTCTAGCCATTGCCACACCCACTACAGGCAAAACTGGAGCTGAATGCAAGCTATAGAGCCCGTTCCTTGAGGGCCCACTTGTGTGGTCCTGACCCATCCCTAATCCTCTTGTCAACCCCATGCTATCCCGATGGCGTCCTGGGAGGCCCGGTACACGCACCCGGGTTGTGGGTATGCGGAGATACTGCATAGACTCCGCCTTGTGGCTCCTCCCGCAGATCTGTGAGGTTCTGAACGCGACTGAGATGACCTGCCAGGCGCCAGCCCTTGCTCTGGGTCCTGACCACCAGTCAGACCTGACTGAGAGGCCCGAGGAGTTTGGCTTCATCCTGGACAACGTCCAGTCCCTGCTCATCCTCAACAAGACCAACTTCACCTACTATCCCAACCCAGTGTTTGAGGCCTTTGGACCCTCAGGAATCCTGGAGCTCAAGCCTGGCACACCCATCATCCTAAAGGTGGAGCAAGCGTGGTGGGTGCCGGGTGGGGAGAGGGGCTGGTGCATGGAAGGGGGTGTTCAAGTCACAGGCTCCTGCCACTTTTCTCAACCAGCATCTCTCGCAGAGGTTGCAGTGTAGCCCAGAGAGTGATGCATGTTCTCTCTGAGTTTGTACTGGGAAGAAAAGTCTCTTTACAGGCTGGTTCTATCCAGGGCAGGCAAATCCAGTCAAAGAGAGGCTCTTTGACTCTCAGGCTTTTATGGTTCTGACAGTCCAGGTGCTGGAAGGTCAGGGGCTCACTGCGTCCTCTGAGGCAACCTTGTGCAAACCACAGCACAGGCTTCCTTTGGAATATGGGTCACAGTTAACTAAAACTCATGACAATTCAAATCAATTGGTAATGACTGACTCCAGCTCTGCATTGAGAAGGGTTGAGGCTGCATTTGGGATAAGCTGAAAGGAGTGCTTTGATTATTGATTACCCACTTGGAAGAAGAGTCAATGGTAGTATACGTGCCACAGATTTTTTTTTTTTTTTTGGACTTATTGCCAAAGGTGGCGGCTTCACTAGCTCACCAGCAGGATGAGATCTCCAGGTGGGAGGACGTGAGAGCCAGCTGGTAGCTGTGGTCCTCACTCTAGGGTGGGAACTGGGGCTTTCCCATCTGTCCAGGGCAAGAACCTGATCCCGCCCGTGGCTGGGGGCAATGTGAAACTGAACTACACCGTGCTGGTTGGGGAGAAGCCATGCACCGTGACCGTGTCGGATGTGCAGCTGCTCTGCGAGTCCCCCAACCTCATTGGCAGGCACAAAGTGATGGTAAGCCTGGCAGAACCCCATCCTGGTTGGAGCAGCCCAGCTCCATCTCAGCCACCAGGGATTTCCAGGAGGGGATTCTGGTCCACCAAGAGCTTCCCTTTAGCTACCCCACATCCCAAGTTCCTTCTTCATGTGCACTTTTGAGCTTCTCCCTTCTGTACTGTCAGTCTTTCCCTGCTGGCTGGTGCAACAATAAGGAAAATGCAAAACGGCATTAAGCAGTTGCTAAATCACCTGCCACAAACATGAAAGCCTTCAAGAATAAGGCCCTTGCTGGCCCAGGGAAGTCTGTAATATCTGAATATCATGTTCTGTGCCTCAGCTGTCCACCCTTACAATGGGTATAAATCTTAGGGGAGCCAGTCATTGGTGGCAGACTGTGTTTAGGTCCCAGTTGTGTGCTGTTTCCTTATGAAGATGACAAAACTCACCCCTGAATAAGAGGACGTGAGGTTTTTCCAGGTAGCGGTGAGCTCTGTTGAGCTGTGCCTGTCCCGCTTCCAGCCCCTCATGCCCTCTTGTCTATTTCAACACCAGTGATTGGTCTCCTTTCCCTCATCCTGCCCTGGTCACCAATTCATGGGTGACTCGGGACTGTTGCCAAAGCCTCTGTGTCCTCACACCCAGCTCCCTCTTGCTGTATGTGCCCCAGGCCCGTGTTGGTGGCATGGAGTATTCCCCGGGAATGGTGTATATCGCCCCCGACAGCCCGCTCAGCCTGCCTGCCATCGTCAGCATTGCGGTGGCTGGCGGCCTCCTCATCATCTTCATCGTGGCCGTGCTCATCGCCTATAAACGCAAGTCCCGCGAAAGTGACCTCACCCTGAAGCGGTTGCAGATGCAGATGGACAACCTGGAGTCCCGTGTGGCCCTGGAGTGCAAGGAAGGTACTGAGAGGCCCTGTGCTGGAGGCCGTGTGTGTGTGTGCACATGTGGGTTTGTGTGTCCACGTGCGCATCTGTGTATATGTATGTATATGTTTCATATACAAGCAAGCAGACTGGGAAGCAGTGGGCAGTGCTGGAGGCTGGAGGTGTGTGTATATGTGTGTATGCATGTGTGTGTGTGTGTGTATGTATATGCTTCATATACAAGCAAGCAGGCCAGACAGCAGCGGTCACTGCTGGAGGCTGTGTGTGTCTGTGTGCGTGCATGTGTGTGTGTGTGTGTGTGTGTGTGTGTGTGTATTCATCTATGGATGTGTGTGTATATGCTTCATATACAAGCAGGCAGGCCAGACAGTCAGTGCTGGAGGCTATGTTTCTGTGTGCATGTGTGTGTGTATATATGTTTCGTGCATATCTGTGTATGTATATATTTATGTTTCATGTCCAAGCAAGCGGGCCAGGAAGCTGTAGGCAGTGCTGGAGGCTGTGTGTGTGTGTGTGTGTGTGTGTGTGTGTGTGTGTTTATGTGTGTATATGTATGTGTATGTGTCTCGTTTATAAGCAAGCAGGCCAGGCATTGCTGGAGATTGTGTGTGTGTGTGTGTGTGTGTGTGTGTGTGTGTGTGTGTGTCTGTGCAGGTGTTTCATTTACAAGCAAGCAGGCCGGGCAGCTGTGAGCAGTGCTGGAGTCTGTGCATCCTACCCGTAAAGCCTCTCACTCTATAGTCCCTAGGCCTGTGTCCCAGACCACACCCATATCCAAACAGCCCTCACCCTGGCAACACCAGAGAAACCAAGGCCTCCTCGCCCTCTCCTTGAAGGGGTCAGATTAGGATCATTCTCCACCTCACTAGAGCAGCCTCCAGACCTGGAATCCTGGCTGAGTGGGTTTTACAGCATAGTCAAGGGGAGACCTGGGGGCGTCTTAACATGACACATTTCAGCAATCTTCAGCTTTCTTCCTTGAGCAAGAAGGTAAGTATGTAGGGCTGATCTGTGATTTAGAAGGAAGGGTGTCTCACAGCTTCGATTAAAAAGATTACAAACACCACCATAAAGTGAAATCAGCTACACAAAATCCAAGAAGGAAATTTAGGAGTCAGACTCTTGTAACCCCCAGGATATCATTTTGTGACTCACCCTGGGAGGATCTGAGCCGGTTCTTTGCTGTAGATTTATGCATGGAGTAAATCCGGCCCCGTACCTGGATCTCTCACATCACACTGATTCCCACCAGGGCAGCCACGGCTCTTTTTGATGGGGAAGTGGATCCATTCCATCCCTCTCTACATCCTTCAGCTGTCAACACAGCATCCGCCTTGTGGGACTGTTAATTACTACCTTTTATTATATTTACGCTGCTTAATTTTTTTCTCCGCAATGTACTCTTTCCTCTAATTAGGTGTAGTGATTAGAATCTCTTTTATGTGTGGCAGGCACGCAGCTTTGAATGTTGGAGGCGCTTGGTGACTTAAAGGAAAGCTGCAGACGGATAAAAAGCCAACCCCTTCCTTCTCCACCCTGTGGGCCAAGCACCCCAGCTGGGAGGGGGCAGCCAAGGGGAGCTCCTGCCCAGGATTATCAGCTGAGGCCCCAGGAGGGAGCCCTGGCTTCAGACTTTAGGGGCAACCTATGCTGTGCATGTAGGAAGAGGGGTGTTACAGCAAAGGACTTGTCAGACCAGCCACAGAAGCACTTTGCAGCGTGCCCAGAGCCAGCTGCACTGGGCCAAGCCAAAGGGTCTCCTTGAAGGCTTCACAGCCAGCCAGGGCATCCGTCACACAAACTCAGAAGACACTGAGCTGGGCCCTTCATGGGCCTGAGCTTCTGATATATATAAACATACCCGTTTGTTTACACACATTACCGTACATCCCCACATACACTCACATGCTCACACTCACACACTCTCATACAATACATTCACTGACATATACTCATGAACTTACACTCACACATATACTCACATGCACACATGCATGCACACTCAATGCACTCACTCGTGCACTCACACATACATGCCCACACACACTGACATGCTCACACACTCATGCATTCACACTCACTGACATACACTCAGGCACTCACATACTCATGCTCACATTCACACACACATATACACTTACACTCATGCATACACACACTCGTGCTCACATGCATATGTGCATGAAGTGCATGAACACTCATATACTCATGCACTCAATTCACATACATGCACCCACTGACATGCCCACATAGCCATGCACTCATATTCACACATGCATCACACACTCATGCACTCACACATGCATACACACTGACATACGTTCACACTCATGCACTCACATTCATATTTGCATACACACCAACACATGTGCACTCACACGTACACACTCAGACCCACACGCAGGCACTCACATTCACACACATACATGCTAAGACATACATTCATTCACAGCCCCATGCACTCACATTCACACATGCATACACACTCAGTGACATTCACACTCACACATGCCTACACATTCACTGGCATACACTCATGCACACATGCTCACACGCAGTCATACACACACGCCCTGACATGCTCACACACAGTCATACATACACTCATGCTCACACACTGTCATACACACACACTCTCTGACATGATCACACATAGTCATATACACACACACACACACTCCCCTGACATGCTCACATGTGGTCATACACACACTCCCTGACATGCTCACATACTGTCATACACACACACACACACACACACACACACACACATTCCCTGACATGCTCACACACTCAGAATAGTGCTCATGCAGCCACACCCATGCTCATGCACATATGCCCACTCTTCTATAAGCATGCACACATGTGTTTCCTCACTCAGGACGTACACGATGAGTGTTCCTCAGGGCTTTTGGTGACAGCGCATGCCAAAAACACACATACACTGGTGCAAGCTCCGCTTGGATGCAGTTGGGTTCGCTGCTATTGAGGTCCATGTACGTAACAGGAACCACTGTGTCTGTGCAGCCAGCGCAGATGTGCGGGGGTGCAGGGAGAGACGAGCAGCAGGAGAGGCTGCAGAGGCCTCCCCAGGTGACATCCCTTTGGTTGTCTCAAATGAGCAGTCTTGGTATTCTCCGGGAACAGAGAGCCTAAATCTGAGGGCCTGAAGTCTGCTTTGCAGGGTGGAGCTCCACCCAATACATGAGGAAGGGCAGGGCTGGGGTCCCTGTCCACAGTTCGTAGGGTAGCTATATTGTGTTTCTGTGATCATCACAGCTCACTGGGTGCTGGGCTTGCTTTTTGAGGCTCTAGAGCCACATTGAGCTTGTGTGTCCCTTCTGAGTTCACAAAATATTTCCTCCCTACATTTGGGATTATGTAAATAGAAAAATATTTTTTAGTAGTCAGTGCACACTGGCTGTTCTTTGCTAGCATGTGTTAATCTGTCCTGGTTGTCTGTGTGCACACATGCACACATATGTGAGTGTGCACACAGTAAAGAGAAAGGTGGAGCAGGGAAGGGCTTGGCACCTCACCCCTGAGTACCCCCATGGCAGAAGGTGGCCCTTGGGGAGGATGTGCCCAGGATAGAACATGGTGACAGCTTTGGAACTAGGTAACATCTTCAGGCTGCACCACGTGCTGGACTTTCCCAAGAGGTCTTGTCACTCTGTTCATCTGGAGGCCTGAGCTGCCACCACATACAGCAGTGCCCACATGCGGGTCATAATTCACCATCAAGTAGCATCACCTTGAGGAAGGAAGGACAAAGAAGCACCCTGCCTATTTATGCAGAAGGACTATATTAGTGTGTCTGAGCCTCCGTCTCTGCCCCATTTGGAGGTTTAATGGCTCTCATGAGCCGCATGGTCCAGACTTGTGTCTTTAAACTTGTTTTTCTTTATCAGAAGTTGTTCTTAACATCTTATAAGGAAATCTATTACCAAACACAGCATCAGGAATGGACTCTTCCTCATGGCTTCTCGTCCTTCCCTTACCCATCTCTCTACATCCCCCTCCCCAGCATATTTGGAAACCAAAGCCCTTCATCTTCATATGGGGAGTCGCTCCTAGCCTAGCTGCCGCACAGACCTGTGGACAGCCTCACCCACCACCCCCCACCACCCACACCTTGGAAAGGTTTTAGCCCCAAGACAAGGTTTCTTGCAGTACGTCTTTCTCCCACGCTAATGCCATTCATCCCAATCTCAGCTGTGTAAACATAGCTTCTCCAGTTATTCCTGCCCATCATGGTCCACTGCTCATGTCTCCTAGGGGCTTGAGTTCTGAGCATTCTGAAATGGAGGTGACTGCTGGGGCCTCCCCATCCAGCCATCTCACAGGCTTCTCTTCATGCCAGCCTTTGCCGAGCTGCAGACGGACATCCATGAGCTGACCAGTGACCTGGATGGAGCCGGGATTCCCTTCCTGGACTACAGAACCTATACCATGCGGGTGCTGTTCCCAGGAATTGAAGACCACCCTGTCCTCCGGGACCTTGAGGTAAGAAGCAGTACCCCATCCTGGCATTAGAGACGGGGAGTGTGTTGGTGATCTTTAAGTCCAGCCCTCTCTTTCGGAGGTGAGAAAGCTAAGGCCAGGGAGGGGACACAACCCTCCCAAGGTCCCCCAGCTTATCAGCACCAGCCCATCCCTCTGAAAGAGGTGGGGCCAAGCCAGGGAACCTTGGAGCAGAGGTGTGAGTAGGGCTTTGGGTTTTAGAGGGTCATGGAGCCCTTTCAGAATTGAACGGAAGTAGTTGATGACCCTCTCCCCAGAAAGAAAACCTACATATGCACAGAAACAAGAAGCATGGGAAATACATTGGGGAAGCTCAGGGACCTTTGGTTTAGGGTCCATGAAGTAGGTGATTTGACTCACGTAGTTGGTACTCAATATATAAAGGATTTACCACTTAGTGCTTAATTGGAAAAGGTAAATGACGTGTTGGGAAGAGGGTGGGAATGTGAGTGAGAAATCATAACCCTCTCTTCTACCAGCAGGGACCTCATCTTCTGAACACTTTATCCCACTTACTGTCCAGCATGGTATCTGGCTTAGGTGTCTATTCATATTACACTTTGTTCTGAAAGGGCTTTCGAATGGCTTATAGAGATAAATACCAGAGGAAAGTGAAAAATATAAATGAGGAAAGACCAGGACAAAATAATAATCCTAAGGAATAATCACTATTAGTTGACTGTTACGAACATCTTAGCACAGTTTAAGCACTTTGCAGGCACTCATTCATTTTGCCTCCCTGGAAGCCTCTGAAGTAAGCAGGCCCATTATACAGGCTACAAAACTAAGAAGCCAGAGTTCAGTGGCTGCCTGGCAGCTGGTGGGGGCAGAAGGAAGATTTGAGCACAGGCATTTAGACTTCAGTGTCTTTACTCCCTATAACAGGCCCATGTGCTTGCCTTCTGGGGAGCTATGTCAGTGACCTGCCTTACAGCTCTGGATCAGTCAAAAATCTACAGCCAAAGCAACAATGCAAACTAAGGTTCATTCCAAGATTTACAGTGTCCATAAAATAAAAGCAGACCAATCACGAGGGAGTTGCTTGGGTTTGCAGGTACCGACACCTGAGGGAATGTCTAAGTGGGCTCTCCAAGGGAATGTAGTGGGCTATGCACCTCTGCAGCAAATGAGAGAAGTCAGAGGGCCATTCGTGGCACACACATTTCACCATACTTGCTTGTTGCATGAAGTGTGTGTGTGTGTGTGTGTGTGTGTGTGTGTGTGTGTGTGTTTCTATAGTGAGGGCATGGGATTTTCTATATGGAAGAGGCTCCCTTTGGCTCCTCAGCTGATAGATACCAAGAGGCACTTTCAGAGGTTGAAAGTGATGGTCTCTGTGTCCTCATTGACAAGGTGCCTTTTCTCTCTGCCTGTATGTGTAGCCCATGCATAAATAAAAACATTATGTGTATCCTGATACTTTTATCCATTTCCTTGGTCTTGCTCCTTGTCTTTGCTCTTCCCCCAACCCCACTCATTTTTCTCTTCCCTTTTTTTTTCCTCCAAAGTCTTGCTCTGTCGCCAGGCTGGAGTGCAGTGGTGCGATCTTGGCTGACTTCAACCTTCGCCTCCCCGGTTCAAGGGATTCCGCTGCCTCGGCCTCCTGAGGCTGGGACTACAGGCATGCACCACCAAGCCTGGCTATTTTTTGTGTGATTTTAGTACAGAAGGGGTTTCACCATGTTGGACAGGATGATCTCGATCTCCTGACCTCATGATCTGCCCCCTCGGCCTCCCAGAGGGCTAGGATTACAGGCATTTCTCTTTTATCTTTCTCCACCCTTACCTTTGTTTGCTTCAAATTACCAGGAGTCTCTTAGGGCCCTGGAGAACACACAAATTCCTAGTTAAAGTGAGACACAGGAGTGATGAGAAGATAAGACCATTGTGTGCACGAGTGTGTATGATTGGATGTGTAGACTGTGCCTGCGCCTTATTTATCTTTGTAGTTCTAAGTTCCAGCAGAGTAGAGTGCCTGGCACATAGTGGGCATGTGGGAAGTGGTGAATGACTGAATAAATGAATATCTGTGTGTTTGGCTAAATTAAGGTGGAAATGGGGGTTGCAGGAAGGGAAATTATGTCTGAACATCCCCATACTACTCTGTGGATGGGATGGAGAGTAATCTAAATAAGATTGCAACAGGGATGAGTATATGAAGTTATTCTCCTTTCTTCACGAGTTCAAAATTCCAAATCTAAATAGGTTTCCTCTGGGGAGGTGGGAAGAGATAGCATGGGGAGAAATGACAGATACAGGTGAGGGGACGGAAGGCAGCAAACCACATTGCCATGTGTGTACCTATGCAACAATCTTGCATGTTCTTCACATGTACCCCAAAACCTAAAATGCAATTAAAAAAAAAAGAAAAGAAAGAAAAAAATGTAACTTTTAAGTTGGATTTTCCCAGAACTTTTACTGGCCCACATTAGCCTGGAGCTATGGGAGATCCAGCTTTCTATGTGAAATCAAGGGATTATGTGTGGATCACTGTTTTCTTATTTGTTTTTTTCCCAACCCCTTCTTGTCTCTGGAGTAGTTTCTACCCCTTGGTGTTCTGAGTATGGAAACAAGCCATTGATTAATCCAAAGCAGTGTTTCCCAGCCCTTTCGGCCACTGGGGTTCCTGCTCACCTTTGGAAGTGTGAAGAAGGAGGTGTCCTCTTGCTTCAGGCTGTCCTGGAGCGGAGGCCACCTGGCCCCCTCACTTGGGGCTCTCTGGGTTAAGTCCAGGCCTTCAAGAAAGGTGTTTCCCAACTTTTCTTGTCATGTACCAACCCTTTAAAACACAGAGCAGTCAATCTTCTACTCCCAATTTCGAGCTATCATTGGCTCCTAAACTCTAACCTATTGGGTTACAATTAAAATTTACTATCCAATTTTATACTCACAGCCTTCAACTAAATTAGAGAACCATCTGGTGAATAAAGTCTTGTTTCAGAGCAGCGTTTGCTTGGGCTGGGGAGGGTGGCAGGTCACAATGGGGAACTGTTTCGGATACTTCTTACCAAGACACTTCACTTCCATCTCCTTCCTTCATAAAGTGGGGAGAGAATTCCTACCTCCCATGCCCCAAAACACTGTCCTGATGCACTAGATGTCTGGGAAACAGTTGGAAGAAAGGGATCCATGGAAAGCAGTCCAGGGAGTCTGAAAAGCAGGTAATAAAACTGTTGCCATTTAAGTGTGCACTGTGCGTGCCAAGCACTTTACATACATTATCTTATTTAATGTTCATAAAACATTATGACACAGACACTCGTATTCTCATTTTACAGATGAAGCAATAGAGCCCAGAGGTGATGGAGTTTTCCTTCACCTACGAGTCACTGTGGTCCCTCTGCTTCTAAAACCCATGCTGCTGAATAGGGTGTTATTTCACTGTAGGTGGCTTTGCTAAAATCTTCCTTCCCAGTGTCCCAGACCTGCTTCCCAGGAGGCATGTGCATTTTCCACACAGAGAAAGTACAGCCTCACAGGGAGTCTAGAGTGCATCCTCACACCAAGCGTGCTCTCTGGCCAGCCCATGTCCTCTTTCAGCTCTCAAAATGCCATCATGCTAAACCTTCTGGTGATGCCCTCCCTTAGCCAGCCAGCCTGAGCTAGGGGGAGGTCCTGCATGGGAAGGCGTTAGAGAGATGTCCGAGTTGGCTTTCAGACAGCTCTCAAGCCTAGGGGTAGGACTAGACATGGTGAAAGATGGGGAGGACGCCCGGGCACATGGGAGCCTAAAAGTTTGGGTTTTGTAATCCAGCACTGCCCGTCATGAGATAGGCTGCCTTGGAATAGCTGCAGTAGCTTCTCTGGGAGATTGTTAACCCACTCTTGCAGGATCATTAGAAGACTTAATTGAAACAATGTGTGTAATTTATAGGCACTGTGTATTGCACATGGTGGGTTCCCAAGAAATGACATTATGTATGATTAGGACAAATCGTAGAACTGCTCTTCTGGGTAATTTGAAGGACAGTGCCATGTGTATGTTCTCAGAAGCTCCCCCTTGAGGGTGGATCCTATAGCTGACTTTTAAATAAATATTTTAGTTTAACAGAAGTACGCAATGGATCAGGCACAAACAACTTGTCAGCCTGCAGCTCGATGACTTTTCCCCAAGTGAACATGCCCATCAACCCAGCACCAAATAGAACATGACCAGTCCCCCAGGAGTTCCGGGGTGCCCCCTTCTAGTTACAGCCACTTTTCAACAACCATTGATTAATTTCATCTGCGTTTTAAATCCTTATTTAAATGATAGTCTACAAAGAGCATGCCCTCTTTAGCGTCTGGCTTTTTTCATTCAGTGCATTCGCAGGACCCATCCCTGTTACCGTGTGCAGCAAGGGGTCATTCATTCTCATCACTGTGTGGTATCCATCGGGTGGAATACACCACAGTTCCTCCATCTGTTCTCTTATTGCTGGACATCTGAGTGTTTCCAGTTTGGAGCTATTACTGACAGGATTGCAATGCACACCCTTGGACATCTCAGGGGTGGGTCTTCGATACCTACCTGAGTTGTTGACTTGTGTTTGCTGAGTGGATGGCATGCCCTTGCAGGGATCTCTCAATGAACAGACAATGGAGGTGGGGAGATAAAACCATCTTCCTCTTCCCTGGATAGGGCAGGGTCTTAGTCCCTAAGAAAACATCGAGTGCTACAGTTCAGAAGTTCTTTAGAGACTATTGGGCTCAATCTTCCCCTTTTATCATGTGGATAAATGTGGGCCCCCAGAGAAGGAAAGAGATTTACCCAGTGCTACCTAGCAAGGTGGCATCAGAATCCACATGGAACCCAGTGTCCTGACTCTGAGGCCACTGGTGTGTCAACAGCATCCCGAGGGCTGGAGAGGGGTGGGCATTAGTTACTCCCAAGCTCAGGAATGGGGATTCTCAGTCAGGGTGTAAACCATGACAGCCCTGGCCACCTGGAGTCCCCCACAGGGACTGTGAGGTGCTCTGCCATGGCTCAGGGCCCCTCATCAATTCCGCGTCACCATCAGGGAAGAGCTCTGGAGTCTGGCAGAAGTGACTCATCCCAGCCCTGCCATTTGCTAACCATGTGATGCTCTCTCTGTGCTGCAATTGATTCATCTCTAAACCAGAGGCTGCAACGGAGGTAAATCAGATACTTAACTCAGTGCTAAGGGCTTGACAGCATTAGTCAGGTGGACTGTGGCTTAAGTGGCAGGTGAGAGGGTCATGAGTACAGACACAGCCATCCTGTGGGGAGGTCACTGAGCTCCCCACCCTGCCGATGGCATCACGACTCCTGGGTGTCTCTGCAGGTCCCAGGCTACCGGCAGGAGCGTGTGGAGAAGGGCCTGAAGCTCTTTGCCCAGCTCATCAACAACAAGGTGTTCCTGTTGTCCTTCATCCGCACGCTCGAGTCCCAGCGCAGCTTCTCCATGCGCGACCGTGGCAACGTGGCCTCGCTCATCATGACTGTGCTGCAGAGCAAGCTGGAGTATGCCACAGATGTGCTGAAGCAGCTGCTGGCCGACCTCATCGACAAGAACCTGGAGAGCAAGAACCACCCCAAGCTGCTGCTCAGGAGGTGAGTGTGCAGTCTGGTGCGCCCTGCTCCAGCCCAGCCGTGCACCTGGCTCATCATGCCTTGTAGGGAAACAGGCAGAGCTCCTAGGAGAGCAACCACATTCCCAACTAGCCCAGAGCCAGGGCTACATTGCAGCCTCCCTTAGAGGAACCTGTCCACTACCCTCAGGAGTCAAGGACGGACACACTTGTCTGCTCACCCTCTTGTTCTCTTGCCCCCATGTCGAATCTCATCTTTCCTTCTCTGCCCTTCTACTTAATCTTGACCCTGCCTACTGCAGTCTCCTCTCATGAAATCTTCAGAGGTTACTTAGACCATCCTCTGGCCTTATCTAAGTCCAAAGTTGGATTAAGTGAGAGGACCCCTGGCCTCATGCCATCAGAGGGTCGGGGGAAGCAGTGGGAGCACACTGGAGCTTGTTAGAAAGCAGAATCGCAGGCCAGGCGCAGCAGCTCATGCCTGTGATCCCAACACTTTGGGAGACCAAGGCAGGAGGATCTCTTGGGGTTGGGAGTTCGAGACCAGCCTGGGCAACATAGTAGGCCACATAGACTTCATCTCTACAAAAATCAAAATATAAAAGTTAGCCAGGCATGGTGGTGTGCATCTGGAGGCTGGGGCAGGAGGATCCTTTAAGCCCTGGAGTTTGAGGCTGCAGTGAGCCATGATCTCACGGCTGTACTCCAGCCTGCACAACAGGACAAGACCGTGTCAATAAATAAATAAATGCAGAATGTCCAGTCTCTCTCAGACCCACTGAATCAGAAGTTGCATTTTAATGAGGAACTCAGGTTATCCCAACCCATATTAAAGTTTGAGAGCATGGAAGAAAAGTCCTTTAGTGGTATCTCACCCCGTACAGCCCAGCAAGCATTTCCTGGCACCTGCTGTAGGCTCTAAACGGGCCCAGGCTCCACCACTCAACACCCTGGAGGCCTCAGACTTGACACTGTTGAAACCTTAAAGGTCCTATGTCAAGACATAACCTTAACCTGTGGCTTTGGCCTTACAGGAAATAGGGACTCTCTCACTCTATCTGTGCTTCGTGTGAACTCTCTGTATACTTGAAGACCATTTCCCCTGTAGGTCAAGTTATTCCAGTGCCTTTGGCCTTGGCATATCTGAAGTTAGAAAACACCCACGTCGTGTCATTACGTCCAGCCCTCTGCCTAGACCATGCACAGTTTGCCTGCTGTCTGCCTGTCCCCTGGACTTCCGTCTTTGGTCTCTGGGTCTCAGGCTGGGCTTCAGTGGCTCCCACGTGGTCCAGTGGGTAGATTTGCCTTTCAGAAGTATTGACTTCAGGCTTTTTCTCGGAGCAGTGGGCATGTGCCTGTACAGCTGCAAAAGTCTGCTGCATATAAGAGCTAGCAGACAGCTTTGGAAACAGCAAGATAGATCATTTTGATTTTTGTTTTGCTTTCACCACGCAGCCACCCACTGGCATAATTCCAGGGTTGCCACTGCCTGCCAGAGCTCCCACCAACAGCTTCCCGGCGTGGTCTCACTCTGCCTCTGTGTCTCCTCCCCTGTTTTCCGTTCTTGCTCTCCTGGTTGCTCTTGCTTCCTTCTACTCTCCTTCCCTTTCTTCTTCTTGCCCCTGGCTGCCCACCTCCTTTCCGTATTCTTCCTTCTTTTCTCTTCCCAGCTTCATTTTGTGCTGGCAGCCTCCCAACTACCTTGTGATTGTAGTTATTAGCATTTTCTGGCAACTGCACCTTGAAACTCTGTCCAGACATACCTGGATGGGCTAGTTTCTCTCTGGAGCTGGCCGCATACTAAGTGCAAGTTTGAATGTAATTCGTTTTCTCTAAATGGATGCAACCGAGAATGTCCTTGGGCTGACTGCACTGCTGCTGCATCTTCACCTCCAAAGTCAAAGAATAAATGGGCTTGGGTTGTAGCATGACAGACACAAGTTAGACTCAAGAATGAACTTTCTATCATTACAAATGAAACCCTAGAAGGGCTCCCAAGGGAAGTTCCAAAGGGTGTGGTAGCCTTTGCAATAGGGCAGTTTCAACGTGGCTTGGGATGAGCAGGGTACATGGCTTTCTGCTGCTCCCAGTGTCAGGGGCCTTTAGCTCAGGCCGTAAGCTCAGTTTGGCCATCTGAGCTTCTGATATGGATCCTCCTCCTGCCACCTTTATTCCTATTCCCTGCCGAATTGGTACTTCCCCAGGGTTTGGGATTTTTTTGTTTTTTGGTTTTCCCAAAAGAACACATGTAGCCTCTAAAGTTCTCTAAGGCTATACTGACTAATAGAACTATGAGCCACATGTGACTATTTAAATCTAAATCAGTTAAAAATAAATCGGGTTCAGTGTCAGTTCCTCAGACATGCTGGCCACATTTCAAGTGCTCAGTAGCTGCGTGTGGCTGGTGGCTGCCGTATTAGACGGCACAGGTAGAGAAAATTTTCATCATCATGGGACGTGCAATTGGACAGCGGTGCTCTAAGGCATTCCAGCCAAAAACCCACCCGCAGCCTGACGCCCAAAATGTCAGCTTTGTAGGAAAAACTCATCTTACTGTTCTGGGGGCATCTAGGAGCCCATGAAACTCTTGTATTCATTAGGATCTCAAGATTTGGCCTACACGCTAGAAGGAGCAAGATGAATGCACGCACTTCCTCCCCTGTCCTTCCCAGCCCACGGGCTCTGACCAGCTGCTTCTTTCTTTGTCTTTTTCTGCTGGTTCCCTCGCTGACTGCTGAAAGGACTGAGTCGGTGGCTGAGAAGATGCTGACCAATTGGTTCACTTTCCTCCTCTACAAGTTCCTCAAGGTAAGGTTGGATGTGGACGAATTTCTGGCCCTGCCTCATGCATTCTCTGACTGGGGATCCCTCCACATCCCCAGTCCTCCCTTACTGGGAGTCCATGAACCCTTCTAACCCCACACGAAATGGAATTTGCCCTCATCATGGACAGTCTAGGGAGACAGATCCCTGCAGTCCATCATCGCTCCAGAGACACAGTCTTCCTGAGGCTGGTTTCCTCCTGCCTGGGGAGGGATAGGTGAGCCCTGAGAGGCTCTGCATGGTCCCTAAAGCTGAAGCCCCGTTTGAAGCTAAAAGGGATTTGCCCATTTTTCTCTGCATTCCCTCTTCCCTCTCCCAGCCCCAGATTTACTGAGGCTGATGAGGGCCCCAGGCCAGTGAAGAAGCTGCATGTTGTGGCAGATAAGCCAAGGATGCGCCTGGGAGGTGGAAGAGGCTCAGCTTCTAATTACTAACTTATGTTCTAAGGGGTTCATGCCACCCAGGACTAACCTCTGCCTTTGGATGGGGTCTCAGAGAGCAGAGTGGGGTGGGGGAGGGGAGGGGAGCGGCAGAGGAAGAAAGAGGTTTGTGGAGGCGGTGATAGGAGAGGGCAGAATGGGAAAAGACCCTGTGATCCGAAGAGCCAGGAGGAAGGCCAGCCTGAGGTTGAGGAGCTGGAGAGAAGGAGATGAAGAGCTGAGGATAAAAGTCGGGGCTGGGTGGGCGGGCTGAGGGACTTGGCAGGGGATGGAAGCAGCCCTTTGGAGAGGCAGGGACTGGGAGCACATGCCGATGTTCCAGGAACTCCTCCCAGTGAGGTTCTTCTCTCCTCCAGGAGTGTGCCGGGGAGCCTCTCTTCTCCCTATTCTGTGCCATCAAGCAGCAGATGGAGAAGGGCCCCATCGATGCCATCACGGGCGAGGCCCGCTACTCCTTGAGCGAGGACAAGCTCATCCGCCAGCAGATCGACTATAAAACCCTGGTGAGCCCACCCATCTGTTTCCTCTGGGGCTTTGACAAGCGGGCTTCGGTCCTGGGTAGAACTGCTCAGCAGAGGCGGAAAGGCTAAACAGCTGTCTCTCCAGGTGTGTCTGCTGTGTGGGCCCAGCCAGGTGCTTCCCCTGTGTCCGTCACCCCAGACTTCCTCTGTTCTGTTTCACCAGGGGCATTTGGATTTGGGGACTAGTAGCTCAGACACATTTGAGTGATACTTCAGCCAATGAAATGGGGGTTTCAGACCACACCAGTCACAGGGTCGTAGCCCTTGACCCAGGTGGACTCCTCTTCTGTCTTCCCAGCTTAGAGTCAGTGCTTTACAGAAGAGGTCCCTGCAGGCAGAGAGTGGGGGACAGAGAGGAGAGGCAGCTACAGAGTTCCTCATAGTTCTGAAGCCCACATTTGCCTTCTGCTCTAAGTTCAAATACAACTGTGGCCCCAGGTGTATAATGCAAGGCCAAGATGGCCTAGTGGTATAAGGCATTTGCTGAAGGAACATGGGGATCCCCTCCAGCAACGTCAGACACCCCGCCTGACAAAAACAGTTACCCTAGGAGGCAGCAAAGCTTAGCATTCAAGAGCATGGCCTTTGGACTCAGACCTGGATTTGAGCCCTGACTCTGCCTTTGACCAACAGAGTGAATGGGGGCAGGTCCCTAACCTCTCTGAGTTTGGGTGTCTTTAACAGAAATATTGGGAACATCAACAGAACCGCCTAAAGTAGGGATGACCGTAGTTGTTCACAGTGAAGTTGTGCAGAGGATCAAATGGGACAAGACGAGCAGGCGGTGAAACCTGAGTCACACCCACGCCCTAGCACTTGGTCACACAGGCCCCGCCTGCCTCTCCCACCGTGACCATGAGTCCACTCGCTGCTCATTCTTTTCAAACCCAACCCAGGGAGCTCACTCTTAGAATTTTTGGAGATCACTGTTATCTCCAACCAGCTCTTTTTCTCTGAGGAAGGGGAGGGGGTGGGCAAAGAGGAAGTATGAAAAGATAAAAGCTGAGTGTTGGGGGTGATAGGCAGGTGGCACCCAAGAATGGAGGCAGGAGTGACAGAAGGGAATGAGGAGGACAGGGACTGTCGGGAGAGGGAGGAGCCCCAGCAGCCTGGGGCACGGTCGGGCTGGGAGGGAGCACGATTCTCAGACAACCCCTCCAACTGCTCTGAGCTGTGGGGACATGTCGAATTCCAGTTCCTGTGGCCAGCTGGGGAGACAGTTCCCCCCTCTGAATGAGGTGGGAGGGCTGGGAAGGCTGCGGCCATGATCCACCTATCTCACTCTCATTTTCCAAAAGCCCCGGGAATCCCAGTAGATTTCTGAACAGATTTGTGGGGATTGGCTCCGTGATGAAGATTCAAAGGAGCAGCCTGTGAATGAGGCCCCTGCTTCCTGGCAGTTACCGTCTGCTTGGAAGGAGAGAGAGAGAGAGAGAGAGAGAGAGAGAGAGAGAGAGAGAGAGAAGGCTCCGATTAAAATGGAACAGGGGGGAAAAACCCTTCCAAAAATAGAGACCTGCATGGATTTCTTAATGAGACAGAACTACCACTTAAATGTCTTCGACCCCATCTCCCCTGCTCCACTCCCTTTCTTTCCTGTCTCCTCAGCATCTTCCCAGTATTGAATCCAACACAATGAGTTGTGATCACGTTCTGGCCCAATATTGCAGAATCCTTTGTTCTAGAGGCCACGGTAACGGTAGCGCACTGAGCTGGTTTTAGGTGATGCAACTGAAAGAGAATGTGAGGAAACTGGAGTGGGTCAGGGACCAGCATCCATTAAGGTGGGAAACCTTGGGACAGGAGCAGTAAGGAAAGAGGAAAGAAACTGCCTTTGTTTTGCCTGGAGAAAAAAAACGGTCACAGGGGGCTTTAGTAGCCGCCTTCAGGCCTGGGGAAGGTATTTGCACATGTGCAGGGGAGTGGCCCCCTCAGGGTGTGGACAGAAGGCAAGAAATCCGTGCAGGACAGCAGCATGAAGAGCAGGCAGACGCTCGAGAGCCGGCCAGATACAAAGATGGGGAGTCCTGGGACTGGGCGGTGGCTGGAGGAGCCCAGAGTGCTATGGGCCTGCTAAGAGTAGCCTTGTCTTGGGCAGGAGAGAGAACCACAAAGATGCTCTAAGAGGCTTGGGGGGAAAGCGAGTTCACCACTCTGCAGTCAGGTGTGCCTCCTAGGTCTTTAGTGATTTATTAGACTGATGCTGGAGCTTGGACTGGCCAAGGTCCCTGCTTTCGGTGGTGCCCCAGTACCACCATTGGCAACATCTGGTTGCTAGAGTGCAAGATGCCTACCTGGGAGCCCACTAGAGCATGAGGTGCCCATGTGGGAGTCTCGAGCCAGGCAATGCTAGATGCCTACCCGGGAGCCTGCTAGAGCGCGAGGTGCCTACCCGGGAGCCTGCTAGAGTGCGAGGTGCCTACCCGGGAGCCTGCTAGAGCATGAGGTGCCCACCCGGGAGCCTGCTAGAGTGCTAGATGCCCACCTGGGAGCCTGCTAGAGTGCGAGGTGCCCACCTGGGAGCCTGCCAGAGTGCAAGGTGCCCACCTGGGAGCCTGCCAGAGTGTGAGGTACCCACCTGGGAGCCTGCCAGAGTGTGAGGTACCCACCAGGGAGCCTGCTAGAGCACTAGATGCCCACCAGGGAACCTAGGAGCACTAGCTAGTTGCCTGGGAATCTGAAAAATGCAGAGTCTCAGGCTCCATCCTAGACCTCCTAGATCAGAATCTGTGTCTCAACAAAGCTGCCAACTGTTTATATTCACATTAGCGTTTGAGAGCCACTTCCCTAGCAGAGAAATCGCCAGGCAGGTTGTTAATAAACTAGCCAAGAAGCACCGGGGAAGGGAACCTGTGGGTGGAGCTCTGGCTTGGCCAGTGGCCAGGGGCTCTGTCCTTCTGTGGGGCCACTGCTCCCACTTTAGAATGCCAAACCCCGCCCTGAAGTGCGCCACAGAGTTGTTCTCATGAGGCCATGCTGAATTCCTGTGGAAGTAGAAATGCCAGGAGATCACATTTAGGTGGCAGCCTCTGCCTCATGGTTCCCTCAGAGGAGGAAGCCCAGAGCAAGCCACGTGGCTGTCTTGGGAAGTCTGAGCTGCTCTACCAGGGCCCAAAGGACAGGACAGCAGGGGCTGCCAGAACAGCCCAAGGGTCAGGCTTTGCTTGGCTGCTGAGCAGAGGCAAGAAGCCAGAAGGCACTTAGAAGGAGGGGAGCACTGGGGGCAGAAGTCGCTCCACCATGTTTTCAGGTGAGGGCATTTTGAGGGTAAGAGTTTGGTTTTACAGATTTCAGGGTTTTTTTTCCTTCCCCTTCTTAATGGAATAAGCATGTTCATATTTGAGCTCGTAGCAGTCTAGCTGCTAATGAAAGGCAGGTGCCCAGAGCCCGGGCTTCTGATTGCCACCACATGGAGCAAGAAGGGGGTGGAGTGGGAGAGACACTGGTGTCTGGCTCTGCAAACCAGATGGGAAAACTGGGAAATGCGTATGGGGGCATGGAGAGAGTAAAAGTTCCGAGGAGAGAGGCACAGGGAGGGCTTGCTGGCCAACAGGACCGGAGGGAGAGTTTGGGTGCCCAGAAGGGAAGGGGGCACTTGGCGTCACTACCCCTAGGATGCCCAGCCTCTCTGTCTTGGATCTTGTGTGCTCACTTATCCCAGTACCCACAGCACCCAGCCTGTTCCCTGCAGTCCAACCATGAGCCCACACGGTGCCGTAGATGTAGAAAGAACCCACTGTGAGAACAGCAAGAGAAGAAAAGCCTTGATCTTTTTAAAGGAAAAGCCCAGAACTTTTTAAAGAAAAATTAAAAAGACAGTTAAAACTGTCTTTTTAATTTTAAAGTTAATGAAAAGTTAAAACTCTTTTTAATTTTTAATTTAAAACTCTTTTTAAATTAAAAATTAAAAAGAGTTTTAACTTTTGCTACTAGCTCCAAAAAGAGAAACGGAGGCCCTGAGCCATGCAGTCACCTCTTCCCCAACACGGGTTCAAGTTCAGGGCCAGGACTGAATCTGCAATTTTTAAAGAGCATCTTTTTATTTTTAAAGAATACCTTAAGTGTCTTGTAGATTTGCCAACCTCTAATCAGGTGAATGAGACCTTCATAAAAATCAAAGCTTGTGAAATCTTTGGAGAAAGAAGCCAGATTCCTATTAGTTCCGTGTGTGTGTGTGTGTGTGTGTGTGTGTGTCCCCGAGAAGGAGTGACAAGAAGGAGACAGCCACACATGGATGGGCAGGGAGGGGCTTTCAGAGGTGGTTGAGGGTTTGGGTGTGCCGCTGCAACGGACTCTTGCATGCATGCATGTAAGAGAGAGAGCACGTGTGCATGCATGCATTGGCGTCCGTTCTGTTGCAAATTTCCCCTCGCTGCTACCACATGCTTGAGCATTGTTCCTTTTGAAAAATCAGGATTTTAATAAAGTTTGTTCTGACAGGGAGTGAGGTGTGCAGCTCGTACTCCCTCAAGGACGTTGAAGCCAAGGCATTGTTCTGCTTGCCTGGACAGGAAAGGGCAGTGGGCTTGGTGGGAGCACAGATGTTCTGGAGCCACCCTGCTCCTCCCCAGCCCATCCTGGAGCGGAGGAGCCATTCAGGGCAGGATCCCATGGTGCTGTAGTGCTGTAGGGAATCTAGGAGCTTTTCCTGCTGCCCCATTTCATATGCCTCCTCTCCCCACCTTTCCCTCAGGTCCTGAGCTGTGTCAGCCCTGACAATGCCAACAGCCCAGAGGTCCCAGTAAAGATCCTCAACTGTGACACCATTACTCAGGTCAAGGAGAAGATTCTGGATGCCATCTTCAAGAATGTGCCTTGCTCCCACCGGCCCAAAGCTGCAGATATGGACCTGGGTGAGTAGGCTGTCCACCCAGGGGCTGTCCTTCTGGCTGGTTCTGAACTCGCCTCACCTCTAGCTGGGGTAGAGATCAGAGGGGGAGAATCACTGGCTGGAGGGACTCAGGCATGCCCCCCCAGCCCCAGAGCCCATGGGGTTGGCTTCCTGGACCGATTGGAATTGACCAGAGCTGGTCAGTGAGCAGTTTGCAGAGAAGGGACAGGGTCACTTGGCAGCCTGTTGGTGAATTACCTGGCAGAATATGCCTCTGGGGTCCTTTGAGTAGCAGAGGGGTGGGAAATGAAGGCATCATAGCTGGAAAGAAGGGGATTTAAGGGCAGTCTACCAGCCTGAGCTTCTGTGCCCCAAGGTCCAGCCACTGCCTCTGTTGTCACCCCAGGCTCTTCCCTTCCTCTCAGCTCCGTGCCTATAATTTTTGCTAAATACCTACGTCTTGAGGGATCTGGGTCAGTGATAGAGAATGGAGAGAAAGTATAGGGGAAAAATGAGACAAGACAGCCTGCTGGGGAGCAGGATGACATTTTAACTGAATATTCCATGAATAGATCTCCTCTATAAACAAGGGCATACTGGTTAGGGCCACCAGTACTTAGAGCCGGTTACGGTTTGCATGAGCAGTTCATAGGATACCATCCTGGGGAAATCCTCCTGGAGAGCTCCAGGATCTGAAGAGGCCAGTGGGGAAGAAAGGCAGTTCCAGCATCGGGGGCCGGCATCAACCACACCTCGATCCGAGTCCTGGTGCCGCCAAATCCTAGCTGTATGACCCTGGTCAATTAATCTGTGTATGCCTTAGTTTCCTAGCTATAAATAGAGATAATCATAGTGTCTGCCTTGTAGTAAGAATTTGGTGAGATCATGCATGGAAAAGCCTCTTTAATGCAGCGTGTGGTCCATCGTACACACTAAGTATTGGTTGCTGCCATCACTGATTATGAGGATAATATAAGGAGACTGAGTGTGCCTGTTTGTTGATGCTGGGCATGGAGGGAGAAGCGTTGATGTGTGTGTGTGTGCTCGTATCTGGAGATTCCTGGCAACATAGTGGTGGGAGGACCCCTCAGATGCCTCTAATCCATCCATCTGGCCTCTAAGCTGGCTTCGGCTAAGCCATCCAAGACAGACAGGCATCTCTGCTATTTTCTAAAATCCAGAGGGAATTTTCGTCGCCTCCCACTGCCTCACCCCACTCCCTCTGAATTCTGATGCCTAAAGATTCTTAGGATCAGGAAGTTGTAGTAACTCCTCTAAATTCTCCCTTCTTCATTGAACCCCATCTCTTCTCGCTTGGCTCTTGACTGAAGGTACTTGGCCCGGTGCTCTGAGCTTGGATGCTGAGGGAGGGAGATTGGGTGAGCATGTGTCTCCCTCTACCATGGAGGTGTCTCTGAATGTTTCTGGGACACTGATGAAGCCAATATGTGATGGTGGTGGGAGGGGTGTGGGTATGTGCTCATGTGTGTGCTCTTAGAGCCAGAGTGGATCTGTGTGTCTGCTTGCATTTGATTTGCTTTTGCTGCCATGAAGATCCCACAGACTCATGGGGTGAAGGAACCTGTTATGGCCCAGTGGGGGAGAGGAACAGTTCCTGGAAGGAGGACTACTGTGTTTCCCATGTCCAGACAATTCAGTGGGATACTCCTTAATGGCTTTTTCCAGAGTTGAGTTTGGTAGTGGAATCAGCTAGCACCCACTGTTCCTTTGTTACATCTGTGGGCCATATAGCAGTGGCCTCCTTCAGCTTTGCAGGGTCCTTAATGCAACTCAGGTGGGAGGAGAGTCCAGACAGAATGGGGCCAAGAGGGAGAGCTGTGATCAGAGCAGGCTCCTTCATGCTGGAAAGTCAGATTGCAAAGGTGTGCCAGAACACAGAAGGAGCACCTGCATGCATCTGCATGAAGAGGTGTGTGTTTCTGTGCTTAAGAATGGGTGATTTCTAATGGGGGGCTCACAGAAGGCAGCCCCATGAGCCTCATCCTGAAGGTCCCTTAAATCACTCCTTTCAAAAGCTTGGGGGTGCAAGCCCAGCAAAGCAAGTCTTTTATGAGATGCAAAGCCTCCTGCAGCCAGAGTTATAGACTATCTGTAGTGGAAACAGCAGCAGACAAAGCAGGTGCAGTCGCTCTTGCCATCCACCATGATGAGAGGAAGCCCAAGGGCAGCTCTGCAACCGGGACCTGCCCAAGGGTGGCTAGTCTCCCCAGGCGGAGGCTGCTCGAGCCAGGGAAAGGCTACCTACTTCCAAGGGGAAACAGGTCTCCAGTGCTCACCATAACTGTTCAAGCTCTAGGTACCCCAACGAACAGAGGGGCTCCCTCTGCTATCACACATGCTGCTGGGCCACATCTGGAGGACTAAGATCCCCACAGCAGGGACAGGTAACAGGGAGGAGCAAGAGGGGGCTGGGGCATTTTGATCCTCAGGGCCCCATCTTGCTGGGGGAGGAGCATCACGTTGAGCTGCTCAAGCAACATCTTCCTGCTCAGCCACGATGGGTACTCTCCTAAGAAGTTCCCTTTTTCCTTTCGAATCCAGAGTTTGGAGCTGCTCGCAAAGCTCTAGGCTTCTTCTTTCCAAAGCTAAAAATTGCATAGCAAGAAAAATGGAGCCGCCTCAGAGACCCAAATGCTTTTTCCACACTATTCAATCACAGTCCCCAAGGGGAGACAGAGGCAAGGCAAGCTGTTCCCATCATGTAGGTGAAAGTGCTTTGAAAGCCTAAGAGCAATTTGCAGATGTAAGGTGTGATTATTTATGCCAAAGGGACGCATAGCACATTGGCGCTCACTCAGCCACATGTGCTGGACAGAGCCAAGACAGCACAGCATGACCCCCGACTTTCTCCCACCACCCCCATGCCTCCTCCTCCCACAGCTGAGGGCATCCAGCAAAGGCTGAAGCCCAGCCCCTGGCAAGGCAGGAGCACCCATCCCAGGCCAGCTCAGCAGGAAGCAAAGACATCTGTCACTACCCTGTCCCTGTCCTGAGTAAATCCAGCCCAACCCTGTGCCCTCTTGCTTGGCTTTGGCCTCCTGCCTGTTATTGTCACTGTGGGCCCTGGCTTTGCCTACGTGCTCACTCCTGACATGTCTATTCATTGCTCCTCCCAGCTCCTCAGAGCTCTCCCACTCCTCTCCCTCCACTCCCTCACCAGACCTGTCCAAGCATTAAGGAGCCAAGATGGGAAACCATGTTAGTAAGGGTTTTCCAAGGAAATAGAACCAACGAGGTTGTGTGTGTTTGTGTGTGTGTGGATAAATAGAGACACAGATATTTATTTTAAAGAAGTGACCACACTCTTATGGAGGCTGGCAAGTCCAAAATCTGCAGGGTTGGCTGGCAGGCTGGAGACCCAGGGAGGAGGTAACATTGCCGTTCAGCCCGAGGGCCGTCTGCTGGCAGAATTCCCACTTTCTCAAGGAAGGTCAGGCTTTGGTTCTAGTCAGGACTTCAGCTTGTTGGTTGGGTCCTACCCATATTTTGGAGAGAAATCTGCTTTATTCAAAATCCACCCTGATATAAATGTTAATCTCATAGAAAGAAACCCTTACGGAAACATCTCAAATAATGTGTGACCAAATATCTGGGCACTATGGCCCAGCCAGGTTGACACGTGGTATTCACCATCCCAGGAGCCGCAGGGCGCACCTTCACTGCAGTCTGTTGGAAGCTGGGGAAGGAAAGCAACCACAGGAGGGTTTGGGACTAAGCCGGAGCTCTAAGGCACAGTGCCCGGGTACCACTCCCTCTGTGACAAATGAGGCTGTCCCCACATCCAGGTTTATGTCCCTTTTCACCCACAGGTATCTGGGCAGGAGAGGTACCTGTTTCCATCACTAAACTCTTCAACAAACACTAGATCCTACCCTGTGGCCAGCTCTGTGCCAGGCATGGGGGTCCCAATGTGCTTGGAAGTTCCCACTTCTTAGCAGACTGGCAGAGGCAGGACATTTTTCTGTCTGAATGAAGGAACTCTCTTTCCTCCTCCCTTGAGTGATTTCCCCTCAAGGGGAAATCACTTTTCTCCTGCAGAGATGGAAAATCTGTGGCTCAGAGAAACACAGTGCCTGGGCCCAGGACACACAGCAGGGAGGTGGGGAGAACTCAGTTCCCTTCACAAGCAGTCTCCTCTGCGGCCCATTTCCTCTCCCCCTACAACTGCCCGGTGACCTCCAGAGATCCCTGTAGTTTAATGCAAATGCTCTCTCAATAGCCCCCAGAACTCCACCACCCTCTCTCTGTCTTGAGGCTCAAGTCGAGCGAGCTGAAAGGATATATTTTTTCAAATAAGTAATTCCTGTAGGCAATAAAAAGATACACTATCTTCTGAGTGAAATATAAAGAGTTCACAGCAGCTGTCTCCCCAGTTTGCATTTTCCTCTGCACCTGATGGGAAGGACAGATAAAGATAATGGGATTTTTCTTTCTTTTTTTATTTCACCTCCCTCTCTCCCTGGAAGGTGGAAATGTAACAAATTGGATTGTGAGTGTGTCTGTCCTTTGTGCTCGGTGCCTGGAGCAGGGCATCCGGCTGCCGGGCAGAGCTGCTGAGAGAGAGGTCAGAGCTAGCAATTTTCTCTTGGTGCCATGCATATGAATGCCAGGGTCACCTTTCCTCCTTCCCACTGGCACCACCTGCCTTCTAAACTCTTCCTTGACCCACCACACCGCCTGGAGCGATGCCAGAGCCCTGTGATCCATATTCAAGAATATCTACTGAGTTCTAGCTTGTCTGTCTTAAATCGGGAAGCAGGGCACAGCCTTCCTGGGCCTTTCGCTCTCCGGGCATCCTCAAATAGCAACAACTAACCAGTGCACAGCACTTCACAGTTTACAAAGACCTAGTACCTTCTAGTCCAAAGCACACACTTCTATTCAGGACTTTCTTCATTTAAGCACCAGATGTCAAAGGTCAATCATGTTATATTTGAGAACTTGCTGTTAAAATATATCTTTTTAAAACACAGAACATTTTTGGAGGATCACCTCTCCTGCTCCCAGGTCAACCTTCTGACCCCTGTAGCAGTCACACTCTGGTCTTCTCTTGGCTCTCCCAGCTCTTCTCTGGGGCCTGCTCCCAGCACTTCAGCGTGGCTGGGTGCTGAAGGTCTCAGGGCTCCCTGCCAGGGGTTTCCTTGGGGCCCGTCTGCTGATAGGCGTGCAGAGCCTCCTGCATCCTCCTCCTCAGCCCGGGGTTTGGAGGGTGGGGTGGGCTCCTAGTGATAACCTGTTCACAGTGCCCCAAGGTAAAGAAAGATGCAGGGGCGGACGTCCAGGCCTGTGTCCATGAAGGTGGTCCTGTGTGACTGTGCAGGTCAATTTTGCTGGCTCTGCCTGGCCTGGTTGGTGTTTCCTTCCACCCTTGCCTTTCTCCAGCAGCCCTTCCTGAAGCTTCCTGGGATGGGTCTAAGGAGAGATGATGATAAGAAGGCTGGAAGCGGGGTTATGGCAAAGCCTGAAGGGTCCCCAGCCTGGGTAAAAGGACGTACATGTGCACATGTGTGTGTGAATGTGGGTGCCCTTGCACCCATCTGCATGCCTACACTGTGAGAGCCAGAACTGCAAGGTGCTGTGCACCCTGGGGAGAGTTTGCCTCTCAGCAGAGCACCTACTGATGGATAGGGGACTCTTCAAGAGCCAGGCTAGTGTGGTCTTCCCTGCCAGTGTCCCCTTCCAGGTTGGCCTGCAGAGGATCTCTTTCCTCTCTATGCCTCAGCTTCCCACTGCCAATCACGTGGATCTCCACACACTTGGAGGCAAGCCGGTGTGCTACCTCCCCTTCCTAGAGACTCTGCAAGCACAACCTGGCCATCTTCTGAGCGTCCCTGAAACCTATCTCCACAGCCATCTCCTGAGCGTCCCTGAAACCTACACCCCCGCCCCACGGCCTTAGCTTAGGCCCTCGCTGCCACTTCTGCTTTGGACAAAGGTGGCCATTCCAGCAGGGCTCATGCCTCTTTGTCCCTCTAGTAATGCTCTCCTCTCCTTATCCCCTCCCCGCTCTGTCTCCACGGCCTCAGCTCAGCCCCAGACACCTTGGCATGGCATCCTGGATCTTTCTTACCTCAGCTCCTTACCTTCCCACGCCTCTCCAGCCTCTCCTTCCAACTTTCTCCTGCTCAGACTCATCCATCCCTAGAGTTGCAACGTGAGTGCCACCTTTGGACCAGAACAGCTGTCCCCCTCGCCAGCCAGCAAATCCCCACTCATCCTTCACAGTTTAAACTGGGCAGCCCTTTCCCACCAGCTCCCTGCATTTCCCACCGGCCCTGACCACGGGCTCTTGTACAGCCTCTCTACACAAGGAGTCATCAAAAGCAAGGGCTTAGATTTTATTCCATTTCCTGGTTTAACTACCTCTCCTGCCCAGCTGGCCGTGCCCAGCACACTGGGGGCACAGGGCAAGTGTAGTGTGATGAATGAGTGAGTGTGGAGCTGCAACACCTCCAGTCTCCATTGGTTCTCACTGTGGAGACTGCAGGAAACGCATCTTGAGAGATGGGACCGTAGGTGTCCTCTTTTGTAGGAGAAGATGTTTGTGAGGAGTAACTCTGCACCAGGATTTGCTTCAGCGGTCTCTGAGCTCAGCGTCTCATAGCATTTGGCGCCTGGGAGGTGTTTTCCAGCTTCTTACTATGCCCCATGGGCAGGCAAAAAATGCCCAAGAGTCTCAGCCTTCACGGGAGGATGCTGGCCATTGGCTGAGCTGTGACATTGGCTGTCCTAATGTGGTCACCTCCTACGGAGCAAGGTAGAAACTCAAAAGAGAAATATTTTTAAGAGATATTTTTATAGGCAAGACAGAAGGAGCCCAGCTGGTGAAGAGTGTTGGATCAAGCACTGGGAGACCTGGGTTCTATTTATTTTCATTATTGTTATTGAAACTAACCACGCATTGCATATGCAGCAAAGCACAAAATTAGATACCCTCACAGAAGGCCTCCTGGGGCTGATTCAACCAGCTGGGCACACCGTGAGGGCGTCAGGGTGCTGGCCTTCATATCTAAGGTGGCAGGGTTGTGGTTCATCCTCAGCTGAACCAACTGGACCTTGGGATCTTTACTCCTGGGGTGGGGATGAGATTTTATGAGCCCGGCCATGCAGTTCAGGAGAGGGCACTGCTCCTGGGCTAGAAGAAGCCACTTCCATTGCCTTTGACCTTGGCTTTTCCTGGTCCCAGCCTTACTCAGTAAAGCTCTATGGCTCAGACTTCTGTTGGGGGAAGGTCGGGAAGTTGTAGAAGAGCACTCCAGAAAGCTGAGCCCATGCCTACTATCTGTTCTTGACACATTCCATAACGAGCCTAGGGAAAATAGAGGCCATAACTGGCCTGAATTAGGGGTTTCAGGAAAGGAAGGAGGGTAGGTAAATATGGTAGTGAACAGGGTAAAAGTAAGGAATTTGGGCAAAGAGTGACATTAAGGAGTGGCTTTCCGTGTTGGCCTACTGGAAGTATTCTGTGCCAGGGAAATGTGGGCTGCCCTCCAGTTATACTTCACCCTCTCTCCTCCATTCCTGGTTCAGCTGGTTGGGCTACTTGTGATCCTTGCTTTTTTCCTGAAAGCCTCATGAATGGAGCTGACCACACCAGCCACCCATCCCTCTGGGTTCTCTTTCATCATGACTAGGTTGTAGATGCTACAAAACAACTTTGACTTCTTCTTCTCCTCCGCCTCCTCCTGCTTCTCCTCCTCCTCCTTTACCTCCTCCTCTCTCCTCCTCCTTTTCCTCCTCCTCTCTCCTCCTCCTGCTTTTCTTCCTCCTCCTCCTCCTGCTTCTCCTCCCTTACCTCCTCCTGCTTCTCCTCCTCCTTTTCCTCCTCCTCTCTCCTCCTCCTGCCTCTCCTCCTCCTTTTCCTCCTCCTCTCTCCTCCTCCTGCTTTTCTTCTTCCTCCTCCTCCTGCTTCTCCTCCTTTACCTCCTCCTTCTTCGTCTTCATCTTCATCTGCTTTCTACTTCCTCCCTCTTCATCTTCTTCTTTCCTCTTCCTCCTCTTCTTCCTCCCCCTCATCCTCCTTCCTTCTTTCTTCTCTTCTCCTTTGACCTTTCTAATATTTCAGAAAAAAAGCACATAGCAATTTTTTTCTGTCTAGGAGATAACAAAATAGGCTTGAGAGATCTAAAAGCAAGCTGAGTGTTGTCCTTGATTCCAGCCCCTTTCTCCTCATATTGGCTTTTGGGGAACATTCCCTACTTTTTGAGATAGTTGTCAATGAGACATGACCATCCTCTACCCAGTCTTTTTGGATAGGGGCATGGAGGTAGAGGTAGGCGGACTCTCATAATTGCTGGCATGACTCAGCCAGAGTTGTTGAGTATGGCCACCCAGGCTGTGCACTGCACAGCTCTAAGGGGAATTGTGCATCATGGAAGAAGACCTGCCTTGGGGCCCAGAATCAATCACCAAATGTCATTGCCTAGTCTGCCAGGTCATGTAATTTATTCAGATGCCCCTGAGATGTGCTACAATTCTTTATCAGCAAGGAGTGCCAGTGCAGCTGCTAAGCTAAAGGGCTGTCTCTCGGCGGGCACCTTCTCCTTCTAGTCTTAGCAAGCCCCATGGTCACTTGAGTGGAGGAGACTCCCTTGGGGCCCAGCCAGAGAACTTGGGACTTAGTGTCCAGAGCTGAGTTCATTGTATCTCTCCCTGCCCTGAATATGATGAAGCAGAATGCTGACTCCCTTTTGTGTTGTGCCCCAAAGCTATTCCTGTGCTGCTGTTCCTCCACCCCTGGCAGCCTCCTACTTAACCAGGTGCTGCTCACCATGCAAGCAAGGGAGGCTCAGTGCCGTATACCCCGCAACCTGGGCTTGTCTCCATCAGCATCCAACTGCATAGCCCATCAGCTGTCTGGCCAGCTTGGAGAGATTCCCCTTCCTTTGCTCCAACCACTCAAGAATACATGCATGCAGACATCCATAAAATAAAAAAACAAAACAAAAATCAAGAAAAAATACAATAATAAGCAAAAACACCAGTGATCAGACACCTTAGTAAGCCATTTTGCTCATTAGCCTAACTGCCCCAGACCATAATCACCATGAGCAATCCTAGCTGTGACATCCAAGGGACTAAGGGATGGTTGGTCCCCAGAGACTTCTTGCTCCAGCAAGCAAGCATGTAGGTCCCTATGCTTTCACTCCTTTGACCACCAGACACTACACTAAGCTCTAAATCAGGCAGCAGGGAAGCCCCAGGGACTGGAGACAAGGGGCTTAGATTTTAGGAGAATCTCTGCTACTCCAAAGGGCATGCCATCCGTGAAATGGGGATGGCAGCACAGATCAAAGTAAATGCACAATGCAGGGAGGAATTGGTGCTCTCTGTGCCACACATGTGGCTTGGCAGGAGGGAAATGAGGAAGAGAATCTGAACATGTGAGACATAGGAAGAAATCTGTAGTGAGTCAAGCAGTGATTGCCAGGCCACTTAATCCAGCAACTAACCACACTCTGAACAAGCCTAGCGTTCTTCGTACATTTCAGAAGTATCAGCATCTGAGAGGCATTGAGCAGGATCTGGGCTGCCTGGAAACCAAATATCTGGCTTCTTGGCTGGAACACATGTTGTATTTGAATTTAAGAGGCTGTTTTTCCTTTCTGGTGTGTGTCCATGAGAATGGTATGTGTGTGTGCGTGAGCTCACACGTGTGTGCTGCATGAGAGTTTGTGTCTGACATGCACATGGATTTGTGTGTGTGTACATTTCAAGATAGGAATGTGCACTTCTCCACCTACACGTGATTTGTACCAAGTAAGGTGATGGAGATTTGGTTGATGAGAAACAGATTCCCCTTTCCCGATGTGTGATCCATCAGTAAGCCCATGTGTTGTAGGTATTTAGGCCCATGATAATAATATGGTGATGTAAGCATATCCTTGCAACATCAAATAATTAGGTGTTGATGGATTACAACGTTGATATCATTTACATCAACTTTGTGTGGAAGGGGATGTTCATGGGCATGAGAGTCGGTTTTGCTGGTATTTTCCACACTCTTTGACCCAATCTCCCTGACAAGGGTGACACACCTGCCAGCTTCACCCTGTAGGATACACCCCTGGAACAGGTCTGGAGCTGCACAGTGACTGAGCCTGCAGGCTTGATTTGATCAGCTCTAAGAGCTTCCAGTCAAGCAAACAAGCCGTGTTACCACGACTATACCACTTTGCATTTGCCTCATGCTTTGCCAAGTGCTTAGTGTTTCATTATGTGCCTCATTCATTTGGCCAATGCTTTTTGAGCATCTATTTTTTACAGATGTGGCCATTCATAGCAAGATAGGTGATGTCAGCGCCATTTTGGTCACATAGTTTGTTGGGATTAGAACCAGAACTGGAACTCAGGGCCTTTTGGCATTGAGAGCTTCGGCACTCCATTTTCACAGGAGCATGTGCTAGCACTGGCAACAGATACACCCTTAAGATGGCACTGCGTGGGTACCTACACAGGGGTCCTCAGCTTCCCTTCAGGAAGAGTCAGAGGGCCTCTCTGAGATGCACCTCTCTCTTGGCAGAGTGGCGGCAAGGAAGTGGGGTGAGGATGATCTTGCAGGATGAAGACATCACCACCAAGATTGAGAATGATTGGAAGCGACTGAACACACTGGCCCACTACCAGGTGAGGGGAATGTGGAAAGGGGAGGAGCTAGTCAATTACATGTCCATTGCCCTAGAAGTCATTGCCCTGGAATAACAGGGCTAGACACTAAGCTCCTCACCAACACTCCATGTTCTCTTAGTGATCCAGAGGAAATTGATGTCTCCCAGCCAAGAAACCAGGGAACCCTGGCTTCTTTGGCAATAACATGGTGACATGCACACCTTCTGCAGGGCATGGGCAGAGTTCCCAGGGGAAGGCCCTCCTGAGAAGTTCCTCTGGACATTTAAGGCTGGGTCATCTCCCAGGGAAGCACTGGGATAGAGAATGCTGGGGATGACCTCTTGTCAGAAGTTACTCCAAGAGAAGCCACAAAATAAAACACTAGTCAGTATCCAGATCGATGTCTTGTTTTGCTCCAAGGAAAGCTGACAGCCTCCAAAGTCCCCTAGTTCTCCAGCAAGGCACCAGTTGCCCCTTAGTGCCAAGTTCATCCTGATTTCTCCTTATTTCCTGGAGTGGCACAGCTGCTGTGCCCAGGCCCTGAGAAGCCTTTTCCCTGTAGGTCCCAGATGGTTCCGTGGTAGCATTAGTGTCCAAGCAGGTGACAGCCTATAACGCAGTGAACAACTCCACCGTCTCCAGGACCTCAGCGAGTAAATACGGTAAGATCCCACCGAGCGTTCTGGGGAGTCCTGGGTGTCCTGAGCAGTTGTTGTCATGACGGCAGCGTAGCCAGAAGGCAGGAGAATCCTGGAGAGGGATGGTGGGGCATCAGGCAGGCTGATCATCAGGGAAGAGAGCCAGGTGGGGGAAGAGGCCCCTGGTTTCAGGCTCCTGATGCATAAGCAAGACCTTCATCCAGGTGCAAAAGAAATAAAGCCAACCTTCTTACATGTCTTCCAGGCTGTAAGATGCTTTTCCTTGTGTGATAGCTATTATCTCACATCATGTTCATAACAATCCAATGAATTAAATAATTATTATTTTCCCCTATTATGCATATTAGCACATTATAACTCAGATGCACGGAGGCTAAGTGATTTGTAAGAGTCACTGTTATTTTGCAGTGGAGTGCAGGTACAGACCAGGTGTGAGGCTCTGCAGTGGTGGGGAGAGGGTGCCAGAGGTGGGACAGAAGCCAGAAGGAGCCCTGTTCTGCCCTATCTGTGTGCTTTGGCATTGGTCATGTGACCACTATAAGCTTTGGTTTAATTTTACCAGAAGAAGAGACTGAAAAATCTATCAACTGAACATGGTCATTCTAGATAATAAATAGATGAATACAGAGAAAAGTGCCTGCACACAGTAGGACCGCCATTTCTTTTTCCTGCTCAGTACTCATTTCATGACACTTCACAAACAGTGGCAGGAGTTTCAGCAAATAAATAGGAATGATTGGCACAGGCAGAGGGGAGGACAGAGTAAGGTGAGCAGGTTACCAGGTGCTTACGCACCCGATCAGTGGTTATTAAGGGAGACAGGCTACCTGCTCTTAAGTATGTACTTAATTGGCTACACAGAACACATCCTGAGACATGACTTGAGAACTCTTACAAGGAAAAGCATTAAAAAAGTACAGGCTTATATTTTTACAAATTGAGTAATTAAGGGTTGACACGATGCAGGGTACAGGAAGGAGGGGGAGATGTGAGTGGGTGGAATTAGCCACAGAGTTTCCCGGAGGTGGTGAGAAAGGCATCCCAGTTTCAGGGAAGGCACCAAACCAAGGTAAGGTGACAGCACCAACCAATGGCAGGAAGGATCAGACAGGCGTTGGCTTCCGCCGGAGCCAGGGATACTCGGTAAGGTGATGAAGGCCATGTGGCCTCACATGCATTGGGGGGGTGATCCTTCCCTCTGCAGAAAACATGATCAGGTACACGGGCAGCCCCGACAGCCTCCGCTCACGGACACCTATGATCACTCCTGACCTGGAGAGCGGAGTCAAGATGTGGCACCTGGTGAAGAACCACGAGCATGGAGACCAGAAGGAGGGGGACCGGGGGAGCAAGATGGTGTCTGAAATCTACCTGACCCGACTCCTGGCCACTAAGGTATCGGACTTGAGAACTGGGTGCAGGGAGCCCAGAGGCTATGGAGAGGGGCTTCATCAGCCCTCAGAAATGGCAGAGTGACCAGTACCCAGCATTCATGCTGGTGCCGTCTCTATTACCCGCCCCAGGAGGCACTGCTGATCAGTCCCCGTACCAAACCTCAGAATCCTTTTCAACCCGGTGCTCCAGGCTAACCTCATCAATACATCAGTGTTGGCATGCAACCTGAAGATTTGTTTCTATCTCTTCTCCATGCCCTCTGAAATACTGAGACACTAACTGCCTCTTTTCACATTCTTCCCCCATGTCTTATAAAAGAATGATTTCTTCTCTGGGGCATCATCTATGATTTTAAGTGGGAAAGTCAGGGCTCTATCAGCGACTTCCAAGGCACCCACCCACCCTCCCTCTCTCCATCCCTTCCTTTTTTTTTTTTTTTTAAATAGAGTCTTGCTCTATTGCCCAGGCTGGAGTGCAGTGGTGCAATCTCTGCTCACTGCAACCTCCTTCTCCTAGGCTCAAGCAATTCTCCTGCCTCAGCCTCCCAAGTAGCTGAAAAGTACAGATGTGCACCACCACACCTGGCTATTTTTTTCTTTTTTTCTTTTTTTTTTTTTTTTTTTGTATTTTTAGTAGAGATGGGGTTTCACCGTGTTGGCCAGGCTGGTCTTAAAACTCCTGGCCTCAAGTGATTCTCTTAAAATGCTGGGATTGCAGGCCTCAGCCACCACGCCTGACCCAAGGCACCATTTCTAATCCTGGTTCTGGGGACATTGCTTGCCTGCAGTGCTAGCGTCTTTCACTCCTGAGACTGGGCTCGGCTCTGCTCTCTGCAGAGCCAAGTGAGTCACTGTTCATTAGCCAGTGTGAGTAATGCCCAAACAAAACCAGCAGATTGTGCTTGTCTGCTCTGACCAAGTGAGTGTTCATTAGCATTTGTGAAAAGTGCTAAAATAACACCGCCAGAGGGTGTTCAACCAAACCAGACCGTGTTGTTGGCGGCGGAAGCCTTACGTACGTCCAGTCATCAGTGTTACATCTCTTTTCCATGTGCAGAGGGAATTTAAAGCTGTTAGAGACAGATGAAATGGGAAAAAAAATGACTTAATGCATGGGCTTACCCAATTTCACCCAAGCAAGGGTGGTTTGTATACCATCATCCCCTTCCTGGGTCTGTGAGGCAGGTTTTAAAAGCCATCCTCAGAACTACAGGACTTAAACTGTGTCTGGACGTGTCCTGCCTCCCCAGGGCACGCTGCAGAAGTTTGTGGATGACCTCTTTGAGACCATCTTCAGCACGGCACACCGTGGTTCTGCCCTGCCCCTGGCCATCAAGTACATGTTTGACTTCCTGGATGAGCAGGCTGACAAGCATGGCATTCATGACCCGCACGTCCGCCATACCTGGAAGAGCAACTGGTGAGTGAAGGGAGGGCAGGGGATGCATCGGGAGCCCCGAGCCCACCCAGCCTCGAGTCAATGGTGATGGGACTCTGGGCCTTCAGGAGAAGGGCTAGCCAGAGTCTGCTTTCATCAGCAGGGACTCTGAGCAGGCTCATTCTCTGGTCCTCCCTATGCACTCTTTTTTAGATTTTTGTGCTCACTCCTCTCTCCCTTCCCTCTAGTCAAATCTGTCTGTGCATCTTTCTTTCCTATCATTTAGTCAGTTAACAAACATTTGTTGAAACATCTGAGGAAGCCAGAAATAATATGCCGAATGTCACAGTCAGGATACTCTTCCATCCAAGTACCTCCTGGGTGCCTGTGATGATGGTAGACACTTGAGGGTCGTGGGCTAATCAGACATGGCCCCAGCTCTCAGTGAGCTGACAGATGAGGGTGAGAGGCAAGGAAGTCTCCTGGTGTGGCAGAGAGACAAATGCTATGGAAGATGGAAGGTGTGTCATGTGCAATTGGATCTTAGAAGGGCAACGTCTAATAGTGACTTGCAAGCAGTTTTGAAAAAAACCTAGGAACCAGCCAGGTGAACAAAGGGCAGCCCTGTTCTCTTCAAACAATTTCTCTCTTCTCTTCCCCTAAACTCCTTTTCCAAGCTCTGTGTGGTGAAGAGACCTGCCCTTAACCACTGTGTCTTCCTTTGAGGCAACAAGATTCTCCAAGTACTAATTAACATTCTAGGTCTTCTCCCCTATGATCCCCTCTCTCCTTTTAACATGGATCCTCCTTCCCTTCACTTGTGAGTAATTTGTATTTCAGGTTGAAGTTGCAAGATCACACATCAGTATTCAGCAGTTAGGAACCTTGCATAAAGCTGGGACTCGGTAAATATTGATGAGACACAGAGCCAAGGTGGTCTCTGGTTGAGAGCTCTACCTGAGGCAAAGCTGGCTTATCCTTTGTCCCATCGGTTCCAGAACTGCCTCCCTGTGGCTTTTCCACGGTGCTGTCCCAGGCTGTTCTTCCCTAGATCATTCTTCTGAGGCAGTATGGGCCTGTTGCCCAGCACTGACAACTGCTAGGATGGGCAAGGCATTAGGGCTCAGCCAAGCACCCTGGCACCCAGCCCCGGGCCCCAAAGCAATGCACAGATGAAGGCAGAAGTCAGGCTGTGATACCAAAACTTTATTCAATGTAGTATGCTCTGGCTCCTCATCTTCTTCACTGGAAGAAGAGACTATCCCTGCTGAATATGGAAAACCAGGCAGGAAGCGAGAAGCGTGGGGTTTGCCAGGTGGGAGAGGACCTCAGTGCTGAGGTTCTTCCAAGCTTTCTGAAATAACTCAAAAATCTAGATGGCTCACTCAATGTAGCAAAACTGGGTGAAGCGATTTCCTCCATTGAAAGCCATATTGGGTCTGATACTTTCCAGCACCTGCCTCTACGTAAGATGCGTTTAATTCCCCTAGACTTCTTGGCATGGCTCCTGGGAGCTGTTTGGAGGAGCGCGTCCCCAGCCTACCAATCTGCTTCTGTCAGTGCGTCTTCCTACTTACTGCCTCTGTTGAATGTTAGAATGTTAGCAGTCTTCAGATGTTAAAAAAATGCTCTGCCCAGACCTTCTCTTGGTCCTTGCTGGGGAAAGGCGGGTCTTTCTAAACATTTCTACCTGCCGTTAGTAGCGCATTGCAGGAATATCACCTACAATGATATCCAGACCATTTGTTTTCAGCCCATCCCTCCTGCTGGGGTAAGGCTACCTCCAGGGGTACTATCATGTCCTTAGAGTGGAGCCACATCCTTCTTGGATGCCAGCTCTTCCAAGTACTCAGGTCTGAGCAAAGGAAATCCCAGGAAGTAGACAGACCTGCTAGGCTCACACTCTCCCATCAAAGGACACTTCCCTCAACCCTGACTTGATCTGCTGCTACCCTGAGCAAGACACAGTTAGTCTGAGAATTTTAAGATCTGCATATTGACTTGGAGTTAATTGTCTCTGATTGAAAAGTGATGTTTTTTTATTCCTGGCCCAAGGTGTAACCCCCCATTTCCCCGCCTGCTTCTTCCATGGTTCCCTACCTCTTCTCTTTTAAATAAACCTCCTGCTCATTTAGGCTGAGTGGCTGCAATCAACCAGAGATTAGTGCCACCACTAATGTTAATAATATGCTAATATTTCATTAGGCGGGAGCCTCCAGTGGGTGCTGTGGCTTCCCTGTTTGCTGTGCCTGTCTGCAAAACTGGCTTGAGGACCAGAGAGCGTAGGGGAGAGACAACCAGCAGAGCAAAGGTGCACTCCCAGCGTCCCTGTCCTGGGCAGGACTTCTGGAACAACAGGAAGATGTGGACAGAGACTTCATTAGCTGGGAAGTCACCAGTCCTCCATTCAGGGCTCTGAGCCCAGCTGCAGTGACCCCTGCTTTCACCTGGGTGTCATGGCTCGCTCAGCTTTCCTGGGTACCATCCAATTATTTGCTATTCTGGATTTCCAGGGATAAAGCAAACACCGCCAAACATTGTCAGACCTCAGTGCCGCCAGCCTGAGTCCCGCCCTGCACGCTTTGTAGGAACTTAATAGATCTTTGTGGACTGATTGGCAGTCTTGAACATTAGGTCTTCTGTATTTATAGCATTTGTTATTTGTACATACTGGCTGATGGGAGATAGGATAAGTATAGAAATATTGTACTGGTTCTATTGAAATAATGTAATTCAAAGACTTTTAGTTCTAAGAAGCAAGCCAAGCACATAATGAACATTCTAACTAACTATTACCAACAGTGAGAACCACCACCAAAACAACAATAAAACATCAGGGGAAATGGCAGGAGGCAGAGGTGGGAGCAGAGGGAAGGAAATAAGCGATTCCTTGCACGGCGCCTAGCCGTTTTTCCCACCTGCGTCCCAGCAGGCTGGTTGGAAGCTGCAGAATCAGAGCCAGCAAGGACGGCTACAGGCAAAAGGGGCGGGAGGCAGGCAGTTTCTCCCAGTGCCCCAGGATTGGGACATTATAAGCAACAGGCTTACAATAGCAGACTGCAGGGCACACTTTTCCCTCTGTACCTTTGTTTATGCAGATATCCTGTCTGCAGCCCATCCCCCACCCCCTTCCTCCAGGCCTCACCCTGCTAAGAAACACACAGGCCAGGTGAGGTGGCTCTCACCTGTAATCCCAGCACTTTGGGATACCGAGGTGGGCAGATCACCTGAGATCAGGAGTTCAAGACCAGCCTGGCCAACATGGTGAAACCCCATCTCTACTAAAAATATAAAAATTAGCCAGGCATGGTGACGGGTGCCTGTAGTCCCAGCTACTCAGGAGGTTGAGGCAGGAAAATCACTTGAACCCAGGAGGCAGAGGTTGCAGTGAGCCGAGATCACACCACTGCATTTCAGCCTGGGTGACAGAACAAGACTCCATCTCAAAGAAAAAGAAAAAAAGAATGAAAGGAAGACAGAAAAGTTGTGCAAGTCTTTCTTTCTCTCCTTCTCGTCTTTCAAACTCCCACCGTCCAGTGTCCCCTTTGTGAAGGCATTCCGGACGCTGCCTTCTGGGTAGACTTTGAGGCTTCCCTTGGTCCCATGTTGGACCCTACACATCTCTGGTCCTAGGACCGACAGTCCTCCCAGCATGCACTTGGTTTCATGTCTGCCTTCTCCATGAACCCACCAGAACACAGGCTTCTTGAGGGATGAGAATGTGTCTCATTCATCACTGTATTCTCAGTTGCAAGCACAGTTCCTGGTGGGCAAGAGGGGCTAACCGGGAAAAGCAGGGAGGGGAAAGAGGGAATACAAAGGGGCCCATGAGGTGGGTGAATGTGAGTTTTCGAGCGTGCCAACTTAGAGATGAAAAATCAGTCAGCTACACCGTACTTCTCAGCCCCAGCAGGAATAGGCTGAGAGGCCCAGGCAGGGAGGAAGGGTGTGACTTCTGCCAAGTCATACAGTAGATGGCAGAGAGTCAGATACGAAGCCTAGATTCCAAGCAATTCCCCAAAGTTTGCCAACTGGATGCTCTTCTATCAGGCTTCGGAGCAGACAGATAGATAGTTAGAAATTCCACCTGATAGCACACATCATGGCTGCCTTTCATGCCAACCGGAAGATGATGAGCCCTGCCGTCAAGGCTGGGTATCAAGTCCTCTCAAGTACTTACCAACATTGTATCTCTGGATAAATTATTCAGCATTGCTGGTCCTCAGTTTCCTGAAGGTAAATCGGAGCCCTGCAGACCTGCCTCACTTTCCTTCCCTGGCACATCCCATCCCTAGAATAGAGAAGACTCTTAAGTTCTGTTAGTTCCCCAGGCTTCTCTCCTCCTCCAGAGACCCCTGCCTCCCACGCCACAGCCCCACTGGCCCATCTCCCCTGACCATCTGCCTCTTCCCTCCACGCAGCCTGCCCCTGCGGTTTTGGGTGAACATGATCAAGAACCCGCAGTTTGTGTTTGACATCCATAAGAACAGCATCACAGACGCCTGCCTCTCTGTGGTGGCTCAGACCTTCATGGACTCTTGCTCCACATCTGAGCACCGGCTGGGCAAGGACTCGCCCTCCAACAAGCTGCTGTATGCCAAGGACATCCCCAGCTACAAGAACTGGGTGGAGAGGTGAGTGCAGGGCCATGGAGCCAAGCCAGGGCCCCTTGCTGGAGCCATCAGCTTCCCCCACAAAAGGTCCCCTCCCCGTCAGAAACCAGCTGCTCTTCCAGATGAATCACTCACAAAGCCTGATCCTACCACTGCCTCACCCACATCCGCACGTCCCAGGGCTGCTGTCCCCCGAAAACAGGATAGGAAAACTTGGCCAGAGGTTGCTGCAGTAGCGCTGCTTCCCTGTATAACAGGCCCTGGATCCTAGTGGCTGAAATGCCTTCTAGGCCCAGAAAGGAGAGGTAGCTCCCAGCTCTAATCTCTAATCTTCACCTCCCCATCCCAAAAAGAAATAAAAGCTGTCATCATAAGACTTTAAGGGGCCAGACTACATGATTGCTGCAGAAAAGGCTAGAGGCCTCTACCCATCTGCTCCTGCCTGGCTGGCAGTTCCCAGCATTCGATGGGATGTCTTTGTCACTGTCTGAACAGCTTCTCACTGTCCCAGCCCCTTGACTCACACGAGCTCTTGATGGCCCGGGTCTTGCTGTGTTGTGGTCAAATCCCAATGTCCTGCGGCGCTCTCATGACTGAAGATCCCTCTGCGAGCTGCAGGGCTGGGCTCCTCCTAGTGCAGCGCTGACTCATGGTGAAGGTTAATGGCTGGTCTCAGCCGCATCAGCTCCAAACACCAAGCACCTGAGCTAAGCAACCAGCCGAAGCTTTATGTATTCCCCTAGAGCAGCCCTGGACTAGGGAGAGGACAGGAGTTATAAGCTCCTTTTATGCCATGAAGGTGAAGAAATAGACATTCAGAATGGCTCAGTAATGTATCCTCCGAGCTTGTCTGGCTCCCTGGAGGGGAAAGTGAAGTCCGGCAGGGCAGCTCTCACCTGGGACCACAGCACACCTGATCTCTCACCGCCCCATTCCAGGGGCACTGGCAGCCTCCAGGTGAGGATGTGGCAGAGCGATCTGGCCACAGTTGTTCACTTCTGAATTTGCTGCCCTCCTGTTGGATGCATGGAGACAGTCCTCCTAGGACTCAACTTGGAGGCTCACTGCCCAAGGTGATTTAAGGGACCAAGATGAAACCAGATCCCAAGCCTCTGAGCTGACTCCCAAATAACCTTTCTACATATTTGCGTCACTTTCAAACAGGGCCACTGCCAACCCATACGGTATCTCTGTATGGTTTAAGAAACATGCCCCTTCCTACAGAATGATGTGGCCCCACGCCAAGTGCATGGTTTGCTGAATGATGGGCTTTGCCAGCTCCAGCTCATCCTCTCGTCCAAGTACCTTTGCGCAGTGAACAACCCGCACAACTCTACATGGCATTCCTGCATTCAGACTTTCTCTTTTCCAGGTAGCTTAAATATAAGACACCTAGATGGAAGCTCAGATTTGGTCCCTTTTTGAAGAGTAAAAGAGTGCGGAAGTTCTTGGCTTGGTGACAAAATGAACTGTATCATTGTCCCTATGGCAGAGACAGCCTCTGTCTTGATACCTGACAATTGCCTTCCCTTATAAAAAGGAAATAACCAAGAGGGAGTAGAGTCCTGGCCACCTCGGTGCATTAGTGTCACTAAAAGGGTTGGATTTTGTTGTCTGTCTCCCCTCTGCTCTTTGATACCCTCTCCTCCTTTCCTACTGATACAGATGGTGGACATGCCACCTTGGCTGTCTGGAAGGAAACTGACTCTTTTGTCCGAGTGTCTGATTAGGTCTGAATCACCTAGACAGGCTCTCACCTCGTAGACAGTGGCTCACTCTTCCAACAATAGGGCTGTCAGGAGCAGGCCCTCCAAACCCTCCCATGTAGACAGCCGATTCTTCAGCAGCGAGAAGGGGAAGAGGCAGCAGCTGGGCTGTGGGTCATGCCTGTGACACAGTGTCACTGTGATAGTGCCCCAGGTGGGGAGGGAGGAAGCAGGGCTGAGACTCATGCATGGGCTGGGCTGAGCCAGTGGTCTCCTTTCTGCTTGGTGCTCAGTGAGATGTGTGCCATGCAGCTGCTGCAGGTCACAAGTCAACTCAGTCCTTTGGGTTATTTTTAGGAGTGATTTGATCCCATTCATTTCTTAGCAACCACTGACACTCTCAAGAAAGTCATCTTTCACTTACTTGAGGCCCCAAATCTTTTCTCCTCTCTGGGGCTGGGGTACAAAGACAGGCAGATAGAGAAAATAGCACAGACAGGGCTGAGGTCAAGCACAGAGTGCTGCTTCATTTGGTGATGGAGGGACAAGTCCCCTCCCAGTCACAGAGGAGGTATCCTCTGAGCTCCTCTGGCTCCCTGGAGGGGAGAGGGAAGTCCGGTAGGGCACTCTTCACCTGGGACCACAACACACCTGACTTCTCACCTCCCCATTCCAAGGGCACTGGCAGCCTCCAGTTGAGGATGACAGCAGAGTGATGTCCTCTGTGGCCACAGCTTGTTCACTTCCTAATCTGCTGCCCTGCCGTTAGTTGCATGGAAGCAGTCCTCCCAGGACTCAGCTTAGAGGCTCACTGCTGTGGAGTGTGTCCTGCATGCCTCTGGGGAAGGTTTTCTGCACCAACACAGCTAAGAAATAAGGCTTACCCTGGCTGGTCCTCTATTGGGAGCAGGTGCAAACGGAAAGCATAGGAATTCAGGAAGCCACACTAACTCTTGGTTGAACAGCATAGATGATTCTGCCAGCATGTTGAGTCTTCTGGAAATTCTTTACCCACCCTCCTACTCATCTTTTCATCTGTCCTCCCACCCATCCCCCACTCATCCTTCCATCTAGTCTCGCACCAGTCTTCCCACCTGTCCCGTCACCTGACTTTGCACCCATCTTCATACCATCCTCTCGTCCTTCCTCCCAGCTGCCCTCTCACCCCGCTCTGACTCGTCCTCTGATCTATCTTCCTGCCTGTCCTCTCATTCATCCCCCCACCTGCCCTCGCTCCTTTCTTCCCATATCTTCTCCCGTCTGTCTTCCCACTCTTCCTCCTACCTGTCCTCCCACCTGTCCTCCCTCCCACCGTCTTCCCACCCATCCTCCCCTCCCATTCCTGCCTCCAAGTACCTTATGATAATGGTGGTTTGTGGCTCCACTCTGGATTCCCAGTCTTCACTCCCCTCCTCCAAGAATTTGAGCTTTTGCTTGTCACCAAATCTGGAAAAAGGGAGAAGAGTCTCTTGGTTTCTGATGAGCAGTTAACTGCTACCCTCATCTTACAGACAGAACCCAATGGTGTCATCACCATGAAGTGGTGTGTCGTGAGCAGCTGTAATTTTTATGTCATTGCCAATAGTAACACATTTGCACACTTCAGATATTTGCAGCCTAATACTCTGATAGCCCTACTTCAGGAGTGATTTCCTCTGATGTTAACTTGGAAGAGTTGCAAGGTCATTCATTGGCTTCACTCGCTTGCCATCAGTCAGCTCTTAAGAAGTGGAATGGAGTCACGGCAGGCCACTGGGGTTTGGACTAGGGTGTGCCATGCATTTGAATGTTGTCTATCATGTGTGTCACATCATGAAAAAGGTTAAAAATTTTAAATATTTAAATATGCCTCCTATGGAAACCATTCAGTCAAATACGTAAAGTGGTGACAGCTCACCCTGGGAGCAATACTAGAGGTGAGGTATAGACATTCCATTAACATATTCATTAATCCATGGGTCAAACATTAACGGTATCCATCATGGGTGAGTTGGGTACTTGAAATGCATTGGCTTGACCCTTTCTTTGCAGCTCCTGTGGTCAGGGAGGCCGTGCAGACAGATGCTCAGCAGGCCCTACGAGCGTCACAAAGGGGAACTCGGGGTGTGGGGCCTCATTCTGCTGGGCCCAGAGAGACCCTCCCATGATTCACAGAGGAAAAGACTTTTATGCAGGACCTTAAAGGGGCATATTGGGGACATCAGAGTATCAGGCTGGAAATATCTTCCACTCCTGCCATCTTCATCCTCGAGGTGTGTGGAGGGATACCAATGCTGTGTTCTTTCCAAAGAGTTTAGGGCCTCGGAGACCATATTCCCAGTCACTGCAGAGCTATCCCAAAGGCAGATGTGAGATACTCACTGTCACTCTCTGGGCCCAGGATTTCTGCCGGCATTGCACCACTCCATAGATATCCACGGACCAGGGCCCTGCAGGCTGGCCAACAGTGGTGGATGCAGCTCTGAGGGGTGTTGATCTTTATGATCACTCCCAGAGGCCTGATGTTGGGACGTCAGGGGTGCTGGCCTCCTCCCTGCTGAGCAACTCAGCAAAGAGAACCAGGGAAGGTCAGTGGTGGGACCAGCAACTTCCCAGCAGGCCAGGCTTGGGGCAGGTTGGAGGGGTCCTTCGGACTTCCTGGAGATGGTCTTACCTGCAGGAGGAACACTCACAGGAGCAAGTTCAAGTGCAGGGACACAGGCTCCCTTTCCCTTCCTCACTGCACAGCCAGAAGATGAGAGCACTTGTAAGTTCCTTAGCTGCGCTTAATTGTGTCCTTCCCCATCAATAAGGCTTCCCAGTGATGGAGCCCAGCACAAGGGCAAGCACAACAGCAGCAAGAAGGAAGCAAGCAGAGGTAGTGCCGCATGGGGTCAGCATCAGGCACAAGGTGCTGGCTAGGGAGTAGAAGTGGGGGGAGCAGGAGGGGCCAAGACAGCGTGGGCAAAGCCCTGCAGAGATGATGGGACCACTTAGCAGCAAGCGGGCTTGGGATCAAAAACAGGGTAGACTGTCAACAAGACGTAAGCTCCACACCCACAGACACTGGGCTGCCAGTGGCCACTCGGCTCAGCTGACTTAGACCTTGCTGAAAAGGAGGTCATGCGGTTGGCCCACCTGTGGGCTAGTGTGCGGCCGCAGACATGCCCTGGTAGCCTCCCCAGTGAAAGGGCAATAGGAAAGATTCAGGAGCCACCCGGCAAGGCCCTGACCTCACAGAGAGGACGATGCATCAGGACAGGCACTTCACCCAGTACCTCTAGATGAGATGGTCAGGGCCCCAGCCCTGTCCTACCCTACTCTCGGCTCCCACCCTCCACACCAGAAGCTCTGTCTTTCTCACACACACAGATATACTTCTAAATATTCTCTTTGGAGAAATGGACAGGGCTTTTAGTGCCCTGCCATGAGGCAAGCCACCGTGAAGGCACAGAGTGCTGGGCTTCTGTTGTTTCCCCTGGAGATGGTGCCTTCACGGCGGACACAGTGGCCCCTAACCTAGGATCCCTTACACCTTGGAGACTATAGAGGCAGCAAGAAGGACCCTGGCACTGTTTGCAAAAAGCCTGACAGAGTGGTCCACCTGCTGTGAAGGGTTTCACAACTGGTAAGAGAAAGAGCAGGAGGGTTTGCTTTTGGTGACAGTTACATCCTTTCCATGGGAATCTGGGTTTTTCACCAGATCAGAGGCTCTGATTGTGCATAGGTGACACAGTGTATCTGTCTGGTGGAAGCTTGCAACTCGGCTGAGTTACCAGAGTTGTGGAGCCAGATGCTGGCCATGGTACCAAAAGCAAGTGAGGTTATTTGTTCACGCTTTTTACCAATACGGTCTGTGAAGATAGCCCTTTACTTGATAAACATATCTTGCTTGGTAGACGTGGGATCCCTAAGGGGACAATGGCACAAATCTTGAGAATGGCAAGGTTGGGAGCTACTACCGAAACCTCCGGTCTCCCACTATAAAATGGAACATTGGCATTTATTGCATTCCAGAAATAGTGACAATGAATCGAGTCTCACTGCAGTTTTATACCTGGAATGTCGTGAAATTACTCAGAGCCCTGTGTACTGAGGTACCTGAGGATGTGTTTTGGGGTGGGCCATAGGCCTTGAAGAGAACAGGCCCTTTTGGGGATGCAACAATGAAAGCAAAATGAAACAGGAAGGGGAACTGGGCCTGGAGGGCTGTGAAGGTGGAGGCGGGGCTGGGAATGGAAGATGAGGTGAAGGGTGGAAATCCAAATGAGATGGGGGCAGGGCGACCTGTCTGAACACCCAGGCTGCTCTGAGAAAGGCCAGGTTATTACACTCTTGGCTTTGTTGCCCGTCTCAGGCTCCTGCCCGGCCAAAATGCCACCAGTTCAACAAAGCAGTTGGCAAAGTGTCTGCTATGTGGCCAGGTTCCTAAGAGCCATGGGGGTCCCCTCTGACCAGCCCCTTCCCTTGCTAAGGAGCACAGCTGTCATCTCCCTCCCTCTGCCTCCCCGTTTTCCAGACAGAACAACAGATCTGCAATCCCAGTACCACTGTGGCTCAGAGCAGGACAGCCGTCCCAGCCCTCACCAGCCCAGGAATGCTCTAGTGCAAATTGAGCTGTCATTCCATTGCAGGCCCTTGAGCCGATGATTGGGACAGCACAGGAAACCCATCTCTGCCAGTCTTCACCCACCTCCTGGGCCCTGATGGGAGCAGTTGGAGGTCAGGGAAACAGCATGGGACAGATGGGGTCCTGGCTGGAGAAGTGGAGGGTGGGGCTGGGAAAGACACAGGGCTGGGGTGTAGGGGAGACTGTCCTGGAGCCTCAGACCAAGATTCCAGTTCTGAGAACTCCCAGGGTCTGTCACTATCACTAACAATTGCACAACCCTGAGAGTGCCTTTCCTTAAACGTCATGCCTAGGTGCCTTGCCTGATGCACCCTAGTCCCTGCCCTGGAGACTCTCCTCCCCCATCCCCTCTGATCCTAGGTTTTAGGTTTATTTTCTCCAGCATGGCAGCCACAGAGCTTTGGCATGGGCTGGGTTGGGCTAGGCTGAGCCAGCTCCGCAAGGCCTCAAGGTTTATGTTGCTTCCCTGTCATTGCAGTTACCTGTTCTGTTTTATGCAGTCCACAAGCCCAAAAGTGCATAGGAGAGGGTGAGAAGTGGCTGTCTTTGGGGCACTGAGGCCTTTCAGTTCCTCATTAAGAAACTGTACAACTCCCCTCTGGCGGGGAGGTTGGGGTTTGGTGCATAAAATGTCAAATTGCAGAAATTAAAAATGTAAATGCTGGCGTCTAATTAACCAGTTGACAGCAGTGCACAGCTGCAAGTGACAGTGACTGATTGCCTTCTGCCAGTCTCTCCCTGAACAGCCTCAGCCCTGCCTCCTCCCGTTTAGCCCCCAGAGAGAGGAGGACATCAGAGAAGAGCAGCTGCTGGGAAGAGCCTTCAGTCCCTGCTGGAGGAGGTCCCTTGCGTCTTTGGGAGGGGCATCAGAGAAATTCAAGACAGTCTAGACCTCTCCGTGTGATAGTCAAGAGCAGAAAGGATGCCTGAAGTCGGGCCCCTCTGGCTCTTGGTCCCTATCCTGTCTGTCTGCTGACAATGTGTTGGCCACTCCCCAAATCCCTTCCCTCTATGTATTCTGCATCCAGAGCTGCAGAGGGCTCATCCTGGTTCAGACCCAGAAACGCAGGTGAAAGAGAGACCACAGTAGTCCCCAGGTGGTCACAGCACAGGCACCCACTACCTGGAGTGCAAGCTGAGCTCATGGCCCTGGACACGGTGCTGGGAGCATCTCTCTCCTCTCTCCTGCATGTGCACGACTCTAGCTTCCCCCTACTTCCACCCTCCGCAGGTATTACTCGGACATAGGGAAGATGCCGGCCATCAGCGACCAAGACATGAATGCATACCTGGCCGAGCAGTCCCGGATGCACATGAATGAGTTCAACACCATGAGTGCGCTCTCAGAGATCTTCTCCTATGTGGGCAAATACAGCGAGGAGGTAAGCTTTGCTCTGCTCTGGGCCCCTTGGGATGGAAGGAGGCTGAAACCAAAGACAACCTTGCATGCCTCTACGTAAAATAACTCCCCCACCCCAGACACTTCCACCTCTGCTGGACAAATGGCCACTGAGGACTGGGGGCTGTGCCCCAAAGGCTGGGATGCTAGAAACTCTCCATTCCATAAATTCTGCATTCATCCCTGTGCTTCTCGGATATATAAATACTTATTTCTTTTATATTGTCTTTTTTAATTCTTATTTTCTCTCCACTATTCCTTCTTTTTTGTGTTTTCCATGTTTCTCTCTGATCTAACTCACTTTAATCAGGGACCTCCCCACTCCTATGGGCAGGCTCTGTGGTATGGCATGGTATTGTATGATATGGTATGATGTAGAATAGAACAGAAACGGAATAGACGAGAAATGAAACAGAAATGAGTAACAGCATAATGGAACAGAATCAGAACAGAACAGGAGAAATAGAATGTGTTTTTCGTCATTGTGTTCCCTCATTGGAAAATCCCACCTGGGGTCATTGCCACTATAGACAAGGCCTTCTTTCTGGCCAGTGCCAAGGTGCTATGGGAGTCTTCTTGGCTTGGTAGACCTAGACCAGATGATTTAGAATCCAAATTCCCTGCATCTGATCAGCAACATAGCCACCCTTTCTAAGTGGTGGGTGGTAAGAGAAGCTGAAGCCTGTGCCCTGAGTCCTCTATTTCCTCCCAACTTCATCACTTAAGGAAAGTCTAGGAATCCCTGGTTAAAGAAGCAGCCCCAGCCGGTCCAGGGCCTGGAGTCCTGCAGGCCACGAACAGCCTAATTCCATAACACTAAAGTGAAGGGAAAGCCAGTGCTGGGTCCGTTAGTAGAGGGACCCTGCCGCCAGTCTGCAGGTGAGTACTGGTCTCGTGCACAATGCAAGGTAATAAAGATGCTGTAGTGGGCACCACTATAAGATGCCATCTGTCTCATCTCAGAAAGAATTCTGTTAGTCTACAAGTACACCTGTCTACCGTTGGTGTTTCAATAACCCATCTTTATGAAATGATGGTGCCTACAAATGACAGTTCTTGGCCAGCTCTATCTTGCCTCCCCAATTAAAGAAACATTAACTGGGTCATGAAATCCAAAGCCCTGGAGCCTCCCTCGGGCCTTCAGCCTCCTTCTCAGATCCTTGTCCTCCCTTCTTATCGCTGCCCCCTCAAACTCCAGCACCAGTAGGTTCCACCCAACTGTCTAGTGCCTCTCAGTGGGGGCAAGCCTTGTGTTGAGGGTGCTCACAGATGTTATCTGACATCCTCTCCACTGGAGGTGGATTAGTCATTCCTACCTTGACAGTTGAGGACGTTGAGTGTTCAGAAAGGTTCCCTGTTTGGCCTCAGATCACCCAGCTAGAAACTGACAGAGCCGTTACCCAACCCCTCATCTCCTGAGTCCGAGTAAAATTCTAACACATTTTTCATCATGGGCCATAATTGCTGGCTGTCATCATCCTCTACCAACATCCTGCTCTCAGAAAAGGCTTTGGTAGACATTATCCATTAGGTGTTAATGACCAAGAAGGCTTACGGTCTTACTCTTCTAGGGATATTTGTTTTTTAATGGGCAAAGTGAAAACAAATGACTTTCTAAATGTAGAATTTGGGGCCTCAGGGAGCTAATGGGGAAGATTTTTATTTCTGTGGGAGGAAGGGTGGGATGTCTTAACATCCGTAAAATCACATTCAGGCTCCATGCTGAGCACTGCACATTTCCATGGGATATGGAACTATCTTCTGTCTAACCTGCAGGTAACTGCAGCATCTTGGCACAGGTGTCTTCAGCAGAGCTTCTGCCCTCTGTCTACCATCTTTTGTAGGCAGTAGAATGCACACAGTCATTCAGACATGACCGAGTGTGCTGGCATCTTGTGCTCACTGCCATGCCAACGCCTACATGCTGTGCCCGTCCGTGCTGCCCAGAACTCCTCCTACCCAGCAGTGTCGTGTGCACCTCTGCACAAACCTGTGACTTCCTGGGCTTCTGACTACGTTCACACCATCTTTGTGCCTCCTGAGAACACAGACCTGTACACATGAATGATTAACCTCCCTGTTCTTGGCCCTTCTGCAGATCCTTGGACCTCTGGACCACGACGACCAGTGTGGGAAGCAGAAACTGGCCTACAAACTAGAACAAGTCATAACCCTCATGAGCTTAGACAGCTGAGAACCGTCCTTCCAGGTCCGCCCTGGAGGGGGACACACCAAGCCGTGCCTCAGTCTAGATTATCATCTTTACCAAGTGCAAGTTCCGACTGGCATCAGCAGCACCCCCTGAGCAGCGCTGTCCCTTTCTCTTTCTCTCTGCCTTTGTTTCTCCTTCCTTCCTGGATCTCTTCTCTTCCAGTTTCTCTGCCGACACGATTGGACCAAGCCACTGACCCTCAGTTAGTCCAAGGATGGCCAGGCCCATGGCAAGGGAGCTGACCAGAAGATATCAGAGGGGCCTCTCTCTCCCAGCTGCTCCTGACCTGGTGCATGTCAACAGCAGGGCGTAAACAGGGATCAGGAGCCAGGAACAGGGGATGTTTCTGTGCTGCTACTTCACCTTCCACTTTGGCAGCCCCTGCTTCAGTCCCAGCCTTGGCCTAGGAAGAGGCAAGGAAGGAGTTCAGTATTATCTTCACTGGGAAGACATCACCTGGCTCTCCATTCCCACAGCTCCATCTCCAGTGGTTCAGCCAGTGGTCTGATTGCTTTGCAGCTGTGAGAAGAAAGGCCACACCTCCTGCATGTGGCTGGAGCAGGGCATGTGTGAGCAGCTGGGAGGTGCTGCTTGAGGCTCCCTCTTCCTCACTGGGCTGGCATCCAGAGGCTTTCTGTCCTCTTCCAGGCATCCAGAGGGACCTACCTGCCCTGCCTGCTCCCCCACCAGTAGACAGACAGGAGAAAGAAGAGCAGTTACATTCCTCCATGGAGATGCTCCTAACCTTTTCATCTGAATACTAGCAGCAGAACCATAACACAGAGGGAGAGAAAAGGAAAGAGAGTCGCATCTACCCTGGAAGCAGAATTTGTTGTTTTCCATTTACCCCCAAAATTCGAATGAGTCACAATCATAGGCATAGGTCTAGTCCATTACCAGAGCCCTGAGTGCTGTCAAGAGAAAGCATCTATCACCACCCTCCTTTGTCACCCTTCATCAAGGGTCAACTTGAAATGCAGAGTGCATCTAGGAGATTCTACCTCCAGCCATCTCCATGGCTCCATCCCCACCATCCTTCCTGAGAACTCCATAGACAGCTGGAGTCAACAGCCTAGTCCCCGTTCCCTCTGCAGAATCTGGTGCCATTGCTATGCAGATGACTTTGTCACTGGGCTGTCCAGACCTCTTTGGGAATGATTCCATCAACATCTCAACTGTCTCTTTAACCATTCTCCTTCCTCATCTCTTTAGCAGTCATCATTGAAAGAAACAGGCTTAAGCACAGCCTCACAGAGACAACCGAAAATGCCAGCCAACCTCAGCCTCCAGCTTGTCAGGTCTGGGAAGGACAAAGAGTCATGCTGATGGGCCTGGCTAGAATTGAGAAGAGGGACATACAAATGACCTCAGCCTTGGCATCCATCTCCCCATCTGTTCTTCCATCTACAGATGCACCATTTTAGCCAGGCAGGCAAATGCGTGCTTAGAAATGGATACTAGGTAAGCAGAGGCTATGGGGAGAGATGGTCAACTGGAGGGTTCTACGAACCTTTCATCCTAAGGAGACCATAGGTGCTGTCTGGTCCGGTCTCCCACCCTAAGCAGGAGTCTCTGTTGGCAGCTCTGCTCTGGAGTTGTTTGCCACTATGGGAGACAAGCAGAAAAACCATCTTAGGTGAGGTTGAGGAAAAGGATTCACAGTCTTGCCTTCACTCCCAAAACATCAGACATCGTTCCTTGCCATCCACTCAGAATGAGCCCCCACCTTGGGGAAGAAGCCACACCATTTCCAGCAAAGTCCATGGAGTGTCCTGTACTTTTAAGAACACTTGCCCTTTTGGATATGAATATGTGCACATGTGTGAACACATGTACATGCATGTGTGTGTGTGTGTGTCTGCCCCAGGGGTAGGAGGAAAGCTCGAAAGGATTCCTTGTCCTTTGTAGGAGGATTTTTGAAGTTTTCCCCTTCTCTTTCCCCTTGAACATCCATTCATCCTGCAGCTTCAGGACACTTCAATACTTGCTTTCTATGCTGAGAGCTGGTGGGTGGAAGGAGAAGTTGCTTGTCCATAGGAAATCAGGGTGGTCATCTGCTGAGGCCTGGACCTTGGCGCAGGACATCATGTGACATCGCAGAAGACAGATGGTTAAAAAGACACGAGCAACCTAACGGGAAGAGGAAAATGGGAAATGATGCATTGGAAGAGGAAGAAAAAAAAAAAACAACCAAAGGTTTTGGCAAGTGCAGTACCCCCCAGTGGAGAAGCTTGGATTTTCTATCCTTGATCATTTTTTTTTTTCCTCCCAAGAAGTCACGGGACCTGGAAGGCCAGAAAGAGTGCATGTGGGAGATGGTCTGAGGAAGTACCTTGGTCAATACAATATTTTTGCACATATAAAGGGTTGGGGAGGAAAGAGACATGAACATATTTAACACAGATTTGCTGGATGGAAGCTGCGTGTGTGAGTGTGTGTATGAGTGCATTTTGATTTATTTTTTAAGTTTTGCACAGTTAAGAGAGAAAAAAATCAACAAGCAGGGAAAAAAAAAAAGACATCACAGTTCTGCTGAAGCTTTTATTTTTTACCAGATGATGATTGTTATTGTTACTTTGGCGGTACAAGACTTAATTTTTTTCCATGTTTTTGTTATAAGAAAAACTTCAAACACCTCAGAGAAATAGAAAGGTTAGGAAGAAAGAGGAGACAAGGACAGATAAGTTTCCTGGCTGTCCTCATGTCTCCTGGGGGAGGGGTTTGGGGCCAGTTTGACTTTAATTGGTGGGTGGGTGGTTTCTATGTCTCTGTTTGCTGCAGTCCCTGTGGCCTGCTTAGGGATTGAGAAATCCGAGCCAGGTATCCAGAGCCACAGCCCATCTTACTTATAAAAATTATCTTTTCTTTTGCTGTTTGTTTTCCATTGCTTCCGTTTGGATTCTTGGTGCATGTGTGATAGTGATGTTCAAAAGTAAAAACAGGCAACATGGTCAAAAAGCTATCCTTGCCCCCCGCCACACTCCTACCCAAATATTTTTTCCAAACTCCCCCATGGATCTTCCTTCTCCCCCTGGCAGAGCAAGCATCCAGGGACTGCCCAGTTGGCTTGCGGGCTCCTGGAGGAAGGAATTGTGCCAACTTGGTCCTGTGGGATGGAGTCCCCCCCCATAGCCTTCCTCTAGGCAAAGTTAATTTGTACAGTCACCATTCTGTTGAGTCCTGGGCAGAGAGAGTAGAAAAGACCATCTCCATCACTTTCCCCTCCACCTCGCCCCCTGCACCCTCCCAGGGAAAATGGTACCAGACTGAGCCATCAAAATCACTGACCAAGCTTAGGTGGGGATTTTGCATGTGGGAGGGAGAAGGGCTGAAGGCCGGTGGTAGTGAGGAAGGAGGGGGCTTTGTGGGGTCCTGAATTTTAAGGAATAAGTAGAGGAAGCCATGAAAGAGAGCTGCAGGCTGGGCATTTTTCCTGGGCACAAGTCCTCCCAGATGTAGCTTTTGCCCATTCTTTGTCCCTCCCCATAAGGAGAAACCCTGACATTTCTTGGTAGCTGCAAATATTGCCACTAAGTGAAGGTGACCATCATGCCAGTTACTTCCTCAGGAAAATATTTTCTTGCCTTCTTTCAATATGGTTTTAAATGTGGGGACAGGGAATAACCCAAGTGTCCCACAGGCCATGGTACGTTCCAACTGCAGCATGACCCCCGAACCCCGAGTCAGCCCCTAGAGCCCCTAAAGTCTCCCTCTTGTGTGCCTGCAGCCTGGTAAGTGAGCTTGAGGGCTTGCAAGGAGCTATGGGGGAAAGAGAAGTTGTTTTCAACAAATCCCAAAGTTAGAGGCAGACTGTCCAGGACCGTTACCAGGAAGAAGCAGGAGTTGCCCACAGGTAAGGTCTCTGACTTGTTCCCCTCAGGCCCAGCGACCTGTGCCCACCAGGGGTCAAGGTTGATGTGATGTCCCAGCATCCCCACCCCTCCCCCTGCCCACAACCAGGTCATTGATGCCAGTGTTGCCTGTTGCATGTCTGGCTTCTGCCTGTGCTCTTCCCACTGCGAGCATCCTCCCTGTCCCTCCCAGTTCTACCCTGTCTCTCCTGCATGTGTAGCCTCTGTCCCAGGGCCGTTTATCCACTTGAGTACAGGAGCTGGCTCAGCCCTATCAGCCCAGCCCTCTGTGACTGCCCCAGCCCCGTTCCACCCCAGCCAAAGCTACCTCCCTGGCTGTAGGGGCTCCCTCGTCCAGCCACGGCCCTATGGGTCCGCATCTGAGGATCTACACTCAATGACTTCCTAAATGGCATCCTCTGCCACTGTTTCCGGAGCTGTGAATGATGCTGTGACAGGTCAGGTCTCAGCACTACTCTGTGTGACCTAAAAAGAAAAGCTCCATTTCCATCTGTCTTCTTTCCCAGGACCAAGGGGAAAGAGTATGTGAAGTCAAACACTTAACTGAGTGAAGGGCCAATATTATTATCAATCCAGGACTAACCTCCCACCTCACAGACAGCCAAGCAGTGAGGGAAAGACAGACACACATGGTAAGGTGCTCTGCAGGCATGAAGCCCAGAGATGACCTTCCTTCCAGGAACAGTGAGCCCAGTGAACAGCACCAGCCAGCTCATCAAGGCCTTCAAGGGGCCTTTCTGTGAATGAGTCACCTTGAAGTCCCACAGAGAAGTCCCACCCCAGGCAGCTCTGTGCCCTGGCATCTCCCCACTCCCCAAATACCCCTAGCCATCCTTCCTGGTCCTCATCTACATCAAGGGCCTCTTCCCCTTACTCTTCCTGCCAGTTCTCAGGACAGGTGACTGGAAGACCTTGATTCCTCAGCCTCTTCCTTTAAAAACAACAAAAAAACTGTAAGCCATTTCTTTGGGATTTTGGAGCTGATTTTTGTTTGTCTATTTTAAGAGTTTAAGAGTAAGAAGGGAGCCCTGCTATGGGTGTTAAGTCCAAATTACTTAGTCGGTAGGAGCAAAACCTATGACTTCCAAGGGGTTGAGGAGAGCCTCAGAGGCCAGGAGGAATCTCTCCCATTGGGGAAAAAAAAAATGGGTCAGGACATTCCCTGGATGAGGACAATGCTAGGGGTGGCATTAGCATGTTTGCTGCTATTCCTGGTGCTTCCCTGCACTTTTGACAGATGGAGTCCTCCTCCCACCTCCCGCCACCTCACCCTACAGGCATTCGCTGTGTAGGAAACAAGAGCCTTATTTTACAGGGTGGGGAGCTGAGGCACAGCCCAAGGTGACATGGACACAGCTCCCGAGAGAGGCTGGGACACTCTGCAAACCTCTCTTTGTGTTGCTGAGGGTGGCAAGCCCTCGACAGGAAACCTAAATGACCACCCCTCTCATTTGGAAAGTAATCCACTGCAGTAAAAGTTTCAGACATGCAAGAGAGCATTTTTTTTTTTACTACAAATTTTTGCTCCCCCATAAATTTTTTTTTTTGAGGGAGTATCCAAGTTTTAAAAATATATGGAATTTTTTTGGTTGTAAAAGAAATGCATACTCATTAGAATCCCAATTAAATTCCTTGAGTAGACTGGTGACTACCAGAAAGCAAAGCAAAGTTCAACAAAATGAAACAAAATCCTTCACATACAAAAAGAACTTTCTGTTTGTATTGGCAGAGGTAGGGAGGTGATTCAGGTAGGCTGGGAATCCTGGGTTGGGGGAGCCTCACCTTACTCCATTCCCACCCCGTTTGATGTCTAGGCTTGGCTCTTTGGGTTGCCCTGGTACGGCTGAATTCTACACATCTCTTATTAGCTTTCCTCAAACTTTAGAGAGGTTATATTAGGGACGGGTCACGGGAAGACCCAAGCTTGCCCTCTCCCAGGACTGCAAAAGCAAGTAGACCCAGTCTATGCAGCTCATCTTCCACCAGTTTCTTTATCTGGAATTAGAACTTCCTTTGTTAGTATCTTTGATCTTTTGACTCAAGCACATTTTGGAAGGGCTCCCTTACAAGCGTAGAATTTAAAACAGAGGATACAGTTAAAGAGCAACCCAAAGGACACTTAAGAGACCGAGACCACTTCACCAAACAGGACTAAGGCACAGAGCGCAGCCGCAATCCAGGCACAGGACGAAGATGGGATACGTGTGCTCATCTGTCTGCCCTCTCTTCCTCTCCCTCCCCGATGTTCTCGTTAGCTTGTTGGCTTGTTAAACCTTCTGTTCTTTAAAATGAAAAGCTAGCTTACCTCAAAGAATCTTGTTTCCATTTGGAAACCAATGATTTTGTGTTTTAGAGTGGATGGCCCTCCCTTCGCCATTCCCTACCTTGGCCTGGTGTTCTTGAGACATGTGGTCTTTGCTTAGTTGTGTGTTGGCTGCTTGGAGCAGGAACAAAGCCTCCAGGCCCTGAGGTGGGAAGGAAGGATTAGATGCCGCTGCCCTCCTTCCCACTTTAGCGTATAGGAACCAGCCCATCTCTTCCGGCAGCGTCCTGCTGAGTTACCATAGCAACCAGCAACTCCAGGGTACCACATCAGACAATGGCTCAGTGAGCCGACATGGGCGGCGGGATGCAGGGTTCTGGCCTGGCCAGGTGACCCAGAGCTGAGCTTCAAATGCTAGAGGAGAAGGGGAGAAACAGGAGGAATGGGTGGTTTAAGAAACCGACAGGGGTCTTTGTGTCACATAGAGAAGCCATTGAACGAGGTAGGGCAGGTTATATCTGTTCCAGTCACCCGCTTCCAGCCCCATCCCACTTCTGTTTCAAACTAAAGCTCCCAACTTGAACACTGACCCTTTGTTACAACAAAGCAAAACATATCTTTAGGCAACAGTGTTAAAATGAGCCTCAAATATAGGTGGATGAGATCTCTAAGAAGAGGGTCTTCTGGTTTTGATTTTTAAAGAAGAGTATCCTAGTCAGATATTTAAAAAAAGATTTAAAAAAAGTTTTTAAAAAGTAAACCTATGCTATTTAAATTGGAGCCCAGTTGTAACTTGGTAAAGGCAAGCTTCTGTACCTTTGTTATAATTAATTGTATACCTGTGTATGTAAATATAAGGCATTCCTATTTTGCAGTTCAGAACAAAAAAAAAACTTATTTGTAATATAGAATAAAGTTTATTAAAAAATAATAAAAATGCAGTTTGGGATGTTGGGTCCTTCTTTATGTGACTGGCTGGGAGGGGCTGGGGGAGAGGAGTGGCTGTAAGCTGGCGGCACCTCCAGCATGCAGACACATGGCTGCACCTTCTCTCTGCAGTTGTGTGACATCTAAACTCAACCACCAGAGAGGCATCCTTCTGTTCAAGGCTCTGTTCTCAGTTGCAAGGCAGCCATCCCGAGGTGGTAATACTTCAAGAGAGGAAGGATAAACATGCTACTAGTCAGTGCTGTCAGGAGACAACGCTTTTCTGTGCAGCCCAGTCAGTCCCAGAATCCCTCTCAACACAGCCCTCCAGACACTCTCTACCTGTCCATTAGAGTTGCCTCTGGGGACCACACAAGCACTGCTATCCCTCCTTCAGGTGTTCCTGGCAAGCTACACCTCTGTGGCCAATGATTCTCTCAGCCCCTACCTCCCTTGGAATGTCGATGAAGAGTGAAGATCTTGAATCCAACTGTGTCCCTGGGGTAGAGTGGGTTAGGGAGAAAAAGAATGAAAAGGGTGGCAGTGAGGAGGGACAGTGGGAAGAAGCCCATGCCCCTGCCTGCCTTGCATGCCCAGCCAAGGCCCACGCCACTCAGAAGTGGGGGGTGGGGAGCCGCTGCAGCTGGCATGATCCAGAGAGCCCTGGCCTGGGCACCAGGATCTCTGCAGGCTCTGCTCTTGGCCCACCTGGCCACCTTGAGCAGATCCAGCCACGTTTCAAGCCTCATCAGCAGGTGAGAAGGCTGGGCTGGGTGATACCATGAATATTCCAGCGTTCTTCTTATTCCAAGGGAAAGCCATGAGAGAAGAAAATCAGGAGAGAAGCAGGGTAAAGAACAAGAGGCAGAAACATGGAAAGGGGAAGACTCAGAAGGGAAGCAGGAAAGGAAGGAAGAGGGCAGCGTGGGAGGAAGAGGGAGGGGTGAGGCAGATGCTGCGGACGCCAACTGCTGATGAAACTTCAGGCAAATCCTACCTCCCACCTCACTGCTGCCTCCACCCACCCACCCATAGGCCCCTCCAGCCTTCACACTTCAAGGTGTGCATGGGGAGCATACATCTAGGATGGGACCCCTGGGGGGCACAGAGAGAAGGGTCGGGAGGTGGCCTGGGGAACATCCACAGGGCTCCTTTCTGACCTTGCTCTCAGCACTGTCTCACCTTCCAGAGGTGATTCCTTCTAAGATACGAGGGAGCTCCTAAAGATAGAGCATGCCTCAGCCTGAGATGGAGAAGCCACAGCCTCTGGAGGCACCATCAGCACGACCACAGGACGATGTACAGCATGGGGCAATGGTGGAAATAGACGGAGCACCTGCGAGGGAAAACTGAACTCCCTGCCTCAAGAACTAGAACAAACCGAATGGTGCAGGAAGGTGGATCACTTGAGGTGGGGAGTTCGAGATCAGCCTGGCCAACATGGTGAAATGGGTTAAAATCAATCAGAGTGGTGGGTTTTTTTTCTCAGCAGATCAGGTTCACAAGGAAAGTACAGGTCATGAACAGGAAAGAACAGGAAGGAGGTGTTTGTCCCTTCTACTCAGGCTGGGTGGGGACAGTGATATCACCCTGAAGGTTTACATTGAGATTAAACAACGAAGTTTCCTCCAGGGCCTCAGATTCTTTTACCTGTACGGGCTTCCAACTTTGTCAGAACCAACCACCATGACCTCGAGCAGGCCACTTCTCTTCTATTTTCTTTACTTAGCCACAAAATGAAGATTGTTCTAATTATACCACAAAGTCCAGAAGACTGGAGCAGGCCGATTAAGACAACTGATATGAAAAAGATGCAGTGTGCTATGCAGGCTCATACGTGCATGCAGTATTATTATTAGTCATAAAAATGATACTATACAGGCTGGGCACGGTGGTTCACACCTGTAATCCCAGCATTTTGGGAGGCCAAGGTGGGCGGATCACTTGGATCAGGAGTTCAAGACCAGCCTGGCCAACATGCTGAAACCCTGTCTCTATTAAAATACAAAACAGCCAGGCGTGGTGGCGGGTGCCTGTAACCCCAGCTACTCAGGAGGCTTAGGCAGGAGAATCACTTGAGCCCAGGAGGCAGAGGTTGTAGTGAGCAGAGATAGCACTACTGCACTCCAGCCTGGGCAACAGAGTGAGACTCTGTCTCAAAAAAAAAAAAAAAAAAAAAAAAAAAAAAAAAAAAAAAAAAAAAGATACTGTACAAATAAGAGTGGGCCCATTCTGGAGCCTCAATAACAAATTTAGAATAGATGCATTATTTACCCATTGCAAAATAAGTAAATATCTAACACCTTATGAAGTCATATAATTTTTATGGTCATTAGACTATGAAATCTTCATTTCCGCCCCCCCACCAAGACAGAGTCCTGCTTTATCGCCCAGGTTGGAGTGCACTGGCATAATCTTGGGTCACTGCAACCTTCACCTCTGGGTTCCAGCAATTATCATACCTCCGTCTTTCAAGTAGCTGGGATTACAGGCGTGCACTACCACTCCCAGCTAGTTTTTTATATTTTTAGTAGAGATGGGGTTTCACCATGTTGAACATGCTGGTCTCGAACTCCTGGACTCAAGTGATCAGTCCTCCTCGGCCTCCTAAAGTGCTGGGATTATAGGCATGAGCCACTGAACCTGGCTGACTGTGAGACCGTTAAAGGCAGAGACCATATCTCAGTTGAATTTATTACCCCAGCTTAGTGCAGTGATTCATACAGAGAGAGTGCTCAATAAATCATGAATGGTGGGGAGAGGGACAGAAAGCAAGGCTTGGTGAACACCATCATCTACAAAGTTGGCCACTGGGTTGTCTCCCCGCTATGACTCTTGTGCCCTCCATTACCTTCAATATCAGGCCGTTCGACCTCTCCCATGAATGGTTTATCTTGAGAAAACTAATTCCCTGAGTTGCAGCTAGTGGCTATCTTTTACCGGTAAAGAGAGTAGGTTTTTTTGTCAAAACCTCTCCTTGGGTTAGTAGAGCTTCTCCTAGCTGAGCAGAGTAAACGGAGGCAGAGGCAGGTCACTTCTGCACCACCACTTTCTCTAAACCTGCCTCACTTTCCTCTTAGGAGCACTCCCACCCTGCACACCGAGCCAGAGCCTGCAGGGCTGCCGAGGGTGTTCACTAAAGCTAAGGCTCATGAATGATGTTGGACCCAAGCAGAGGAAGATGGACCCAGGCACAGGAATATGTGACCGTTATATCACAGTTTAGTAACATCTACTTCCCTTCCCTAAAGGAGCAGAACAGTTTCCCACCCCGATAAAAGTTCAGCTGGCCCAGCAACTTGGATTGGGCCAATGGAATAGGAGTGCTAGTGGTGTGGTTACTTCGCTCTAGAGCAGGCGTCCCCAAACTTTTTACACAGGGGGCCAGTTCACTGTCCCTCAGACCGTGGCAGGGCCACCACACACTGTGCTCCTCTCACTGACCACCAATGAAAGAGGTGCCCCTTCCTGAAGTGCGGTGGGGAGGCCGAATAAATGGCCTCAGGGGGCCACATGCAGCCCGCGGGCCGTAGTTTGGGGACGCCTGCTCTAGAGTGCAGCAGCCCGAACCACAGAGTGAGGACAATGACAGCACACAGCAGAGGCACTGGATGACCCCATGGTTGTGTAGTATGAGCAGAAAATAAAACTCTGCTGCCTTAAGTCGCTACGGTATAAGACTGTGACTGCTGCACAGACAAGACTATCCTGACTGCTGCAGGGTGCAAGAGACTGAACCTGACTAGTAGGTGGCCCCTTAGTTCATAACGAATGTATGAAATCTCACATTTCACCTACAGAGAAGTATTCTTTTGACCTAAAACCTTCTTTAAAAAGGATATTATTGACTATACTCAATATGAATCATTTTGTGGAAGGTCCTAATATTCCTGGACTAGCTTTGGGACAGATTGGGGAAGAAAAGGAAGACTTAGAAAAAGCAGCACAGGTGGAGAAAGAGACGGAGCAAACCTACAGAGTTAGGAAAGAAGGAAGTGGAAGGAGGGGAAGTATCAGAGGAGAGAAATGAGGAGGATTTGGAGGGTGACAGAAAGGAACTGCTTTTGCCAACTCTGTGCCAGGTGTATGCTACCTGGTTCCTATACCACCTGCTGTGGTGAAGCATTTTCGGGCCTGAGTGCAGGTCATGGCATTAAAATCCCACGGTCCCCTAGGATAAACTATTATCTAAGAATGAATCCAGTGAAGGTTGTTTCAAAATATAACCTATCATTTTCTATATGCCTTGGTTTTGATCAATGATCAATTTACCAGGAAAGCAGAGAACTCAGCCTCAGGGAATACAGACCATATTCTCAGCACAGGTCCTTGAGCAAGATGGCAGCTCCCTTCAGAAGCCATAAATGACAGTTTCTTGTGATGCCTAGAAGGATGCTGGCTGATTCTAATGAAAGCCTGATGATCCCTCTAAGATGCGGGAGAGGAAGAAGTCATGCTCCTCATGCACATACACGCAGAAGGACGTCCTTCTTATCCCTGCTCCTCATCCAAGTCCAGACCAAGACCAGCCACTATATAACCTTCCAAGTTCTGCTCATTCCCTGTTTAAGCCTCTCTAAATTCTGGCAATGCAGAGACAGGGCTTGGGAGAGAAAGCAGCAGAGGCCCTAGGAGGGGTGGCCGGCAGGTCAGTAGGGATGTGTGCTTCCCCCGATTCATTAGGATCACCTCCCTTACCATAGGAAACATCCTGTTTCCTTATCTAGAAGGGCATTGGCTGTGCTGAACTGCCCCAACTCCACAGTGCCCTGCCAATCTTTCCTTCTGCTTTGGTTTGCCTGCTGTTTGGTGAATTTCTGAGGGCAATGCAGGCTGGAGACACCAGTGGCTCAGAGCTCTATGTACAGCTTCCCTGTGCAGAGGGCTAGGACTTTCACCCGCTACGACCCGTTCTCCATCCTCCTTTTATATCCAGAACATACTGTCTACATAGTGTGAAGGTGAAGAACACAGCCTTTTTCAAACTCTGCCCTTCTCTGGCCAGCTTTTACCTGGAGTTCCCAACTGTCTCTAAACTGTGTCTTCCTCACCTGTAAAGATGAGAATAATAACGCCTTCCCCATACGGCTCTCATGAGGATCAAGTGAGGCAAGGATTATAAAGCACTCAGAGCAGGTCCTGCCGCCCTGTAAGTGTGTGCCAGATGGTAGCTTTTACTATTGTATAACAGGCTTCCCAAAACTCCACGTATGATCTCTCTAACCCTTGCTCATGGGACAACACCAAGCACATAGTAGTTGCTCTATAAATATGTTCCAAATCAATGAGTGAAGTAGGTACAAGAATTTCTCAACTGCCCAAGTCTTGAAATACCTATGTACATAGAACACAGCTTTCCAAGAAAGTACAAAAACAGATAACTAAAAATTATAAGAGCCTGAGTTCCTCCTAAAATCAGAAGGGAGATAAGGGTTTGTGAGCAGGTGGCTTATTTTGGGAAGTGATCCTAAGGAACAGAAGTGGGGGCTAGAGAAGTGAAGACAACCCAATTCGAGGGGATACTTTCAAGCTGGCCCTCACGGTGGGGCCTTAGCCTTTCATTGCCTGTAATGCACCACTCAGCTGCCCCTCACTCTGACCCCTCTCCAACTCTCTAGTAATGTGGAACACCCCTCAGAACCCACGCACTAGCTCCCACTCCCCACTGCTGAAAGGTTGCTTCTGGCTGTTTATTCCTCATACTTCTAAGGTTGCAAGTGAGTTGGAAAAGCTGAGTGGCTTCCCCCAGCCACTCCCATTGCCATGATAGGAGCAGAGGAGCCCCGACTGTCCCTGAAGCAGACACTATCAGGCTCCATGTGCATGCCACCTGGTTGCTATGGCAACAGTTGGGGTAGAAATGTGGGTCAAGAGGGTATGGGGCAGAGTGCAAGGGAAATCTACAACACAATATGTAATCCTTTAAAACCCTTCATTCTAGGTCAGTAAGATTAAAGTCGTTTCAAAAACTGTTTTGTTTTTAGTAAGAGTCCCCAGTTTTTTTCTTCTACCTTCTCATTTTTCCACTTCTTTCATCACCAGCTACAGTTATTGCCTTTTCTCCTTCTTTCCATTATTCACAACAAAGCCAAGTTTATATTCCACCTTGGAAGTTAGGACATACAGGAGATAAGCAAAGGACATCGAAGTGACCCTGAATCGTGGATGTGGGTAAGGGCTGGACAAGCCCATTGGTTCTGTGACTCATCAAATTCACACAGGACTTCTGGGGTGGGACATGTGACTGTCTAACCTTTCCCAGCACTGTCTGTCTTTCTCGGCTGTGCCACCCAATTAGCACCTTATCTTGGATGGCCTTAGCCTTTTTATTGCCTGTAATGCACAACTCAGCACTTTATTTTAATAGAATCAATGCTGGCATGTGTGTGATAATTTTATCCCCTAATAATTTCACCTTTTTATGTCCTGTCTCCTTAACCTAGAAATGGACCAGGTCTTCTATTTCTTTGATTCTGAACTCAACACTGGATACATAGTAATTAGGTAAATGCTCAAGTTTTTTATGAACCGTGCATGTCTTTATTGTATTATGCATTCAAACATGTCAGCCCATTAACAGAACTCCTGCAGGGGTGCAAGAACTATGAAGTCCAGTTATTTATATTTTTACCAACTTTCAGTCATATATAAAAGTCATAGATTTCACTCTCCCCACATCACTAATTTTATTGCTTTGAAGGTATATTTGCCAAGGTACAAGGATGGAACAAAGTTTATTTAAATATAAAGATTTGATGACCAGGCCTCCATCTATACCCTCACCCTCGGCAGCTCTCCAAATGTTAGAGCTGGTCTGACTGTGATTTAAGGTCTCTGTGCATAATGTGGGGAAATAACTGCACTTAATGAGCTTTCTCTTGGCTTAGAATCTCCTTCTCTGTCTCTTGGCAGGATGACACCTAGCCCATCCAGGAAGAGGGTTCGCATTTCTAGTTTTCCAGGGTCATCAAGTTCTTTCTACAACATTCAGCCCATAGGAATTCGTGCAGTGGATCATGATTTACCTTACGGAAAAACATCTGATCTTGATAAGATCAACAGCCTTGAGCCATCAGTATTTGAACCTCAGGAGAGCCTTTAGAGACCCACCCTCCCTTGCAAAAGCACTGCTTACTTATTTATCTCTGCAACTCCCTCATCACCTAGGTTCCAAATATATAAAGGATAGGCTTAGCCAACCAAATGCCATTGATCATTGTTTTCTTTATAGCACTGGACCACAAGACCAGGTATGTAAAGAAGATCATGTAATAAAATCAAGCTGATACTGAAGACAACGTTTCCTAAGTGATCTTGGTCTGCTGTAGTCTATCAGTTTAAAAAAATTTAGAAAATGGGATACTTGGAAGAGATAAAACAATACAAGTGTTGGGTGGGATTGGGAACCCTGATTTCTAATAACCCATGCCCAAGAGTCATCACCTCCCAGGATACAAAAGGACTTTTTTCAGAGAGATGATGTCTATGTCACATTACTTGCATTCAATTGTCAGGATCCAGTTCTATTCTATAGTTACCATTATTATACCCATTTTATAGATAAATACACTGAGACTTAAAACAATAACGGTGGGGGGGGGGGGACTTCTACCAAGATGGTCAAATAGGAACAACACCAGAGCACAGTTCCCAGCGAGAGAGAGATGCAGAAAGTGAGCAATCTCCATGTTTCCAAATGAGGTACCAGGGTCATTTCAATGGGTCTGGTCAGACAGTGGGAATAGCCCAAAGAGGGTGAACGGAAGCAGGGTAGGAATAGCCCAAAGAGGGCTATCGAGAGTAGGGAGGATTGCTGCCCCACCTGGGTAGTGCAAGTGGCCTAGAGGATTGGGGAACTTACCCCCTCGGCACTCTGGTTCAGATACCATGCTTCCCCCATGACCCCTGCAACCCACAGCACAGGAGAGCACCACCAGGCTGAAAAACATGACTTATCAACACAGATCTGAGCAACAGCTCTGGCCCGGCACTGGTACCACTAGTTAACAGCACAGACCTGGGTGGAAGTTTGGACTAATGCCGAGAACGCTTGCGAGAGGGAGCTACACATCCCCCAGAAAGAGGGAGAGTTGAAAGCAAGGAAATGAGTGATATGGCTTGGCAGGTCTTAACCCCACAGAGTCCAGCAAACTGAAGCCCTCTTGTAGAACTTTGCATCCAGCACATCAGTTCACATCAGTTGAACTCAGCCTGGGATGATCGAGCTCCGAGCTCAGCAGAGGAAAGGATGCCCCCCATTGGGAAGGCAGGGCTAATCTCACCTGTGTACACAAAAGCCAGAGGAAGATTACCTAGCAGCCGGGCTGAACCCAAGGCAGCCCAGCAGGCCTCTGCAGGCAGACTAAGGACGGGCTGCCCGTCAAGTGGCTCCCTGACCACTACATAATTAAAAAACTGCCTCATACAAGAGAAACAGCTTCAACTTCAACAGAAAGTACATTCACTCAGAGATCTCATCCAAAATCACCAACTTCAAAGATTAAAGGTAGATAAACTCATGAAGATGGGAAGAAACCAGTGCAAAAATGAAGAAATCATCAAAGACCAGAACACCTCTCCTCCAAGGGGTCACAAATCCTCACCAGCAAGGGAACAAAACAGGATGGAGAATGAGTTTGATGAACTGACAGAAACAGACTTCAGAAGGTTGGTAATAACAAACTTCTCTGAGCTAAAGGATTATGTTCTAACGCAATGTAAAGAAACTAAAAACCTCGAAAAAGGTTTCTAGACAAAATGCTAACTAGAATAACCAGCTTAGAGAAGAACATAAATGACTTGATGGAGCTGAAAAACACAGCACAAGAACTTCACCAGGCATACACAAGTTTCAAGAGCCAAATCAATCAAGCAGAAGAAAGTATATCAGAGATTGAAGATCAACTCAATGAATAAAACGAGAAGGAAAGATTAGATAAAAAAAAGAGTGAAAAGAAATGAACAAAGCCTCTAAGAAATATGGGATTATGTGAAAAGACCTAGTCTATGCTTGATTGGTTCACCTGAATGTGATGGGGAGAGTGAATCCAAGCTGGAAAACACTCTTCAGGATATTATCCAGGAGAACTTCCCCAATCTAGCAAGGCAGGCCAACATCCAAATCCAGGAAATACAGAGAACACCACAAAGATCCTCCTGAAGAAGAGCAATTCCGAGGCACATAATCGTCTGATTCGCCATGGTTGAAATAAGGGAAAAAAATGCTAAAAGCAACCAGAGAGAAAGGTCGGGTCACCCACAATGGGAAGCCCATCAAACCCACAGCAGATCCCTTGGCAGAAACCCTACCAGCCAGAAGAGAGTGGGGACCAATGTTCAACATCCTTAAAGAAAAGAACTTTCAACCCAGAATTTCATATCTAGCCAAACCAAGCCTCATAAGTGAAGGAGAAATAAAATTCTTTATGGACAAGCAATTCAAGCAATTGCTGAGAGATTTTGTCACCACCAGACCAGCCTTACAAGAGCTCCTGAAGGAAGCACTAAACATGGAAAGGAACAACCAGTACCAGCCACTGCAAAAACATACTAAATGGTAAAGACCAACGATGCAATGAAGTAAATGCATCAACTAACGGGCACAACAACCACCCAGTAACAAAATGGCAGGATCAAATTCAAACATAACAATATTAACATTAAATGTAAATGGCCTAAATGCCCCAATCAAAAGACACAGACTGGCAAACTGGATAAAAAGTCAAGACCCATCACTGTGCTGTATCCAGGAAACCCATCTCACATGCAAGGAAACAAATAGGCTCAAAATAAAGGGATGGCGGAAGATCTATCAAGCGAATGGAGAGCCAAAAAAGCAGGGGTCACAACCCTAGTCTCTGATAAAATGGACTTTAAGCCAACAAAGATCAAAAGGGACGAAGAAGGGCATTACATAATGGTAAAAGGATCAATGCAACAAGAAGAGCTAACTATCCTAAATACATATGCACCCAATACAGGAGCACCCAGATACATAAAGCAAATTTTGAATGACCTACAAAAAGACTTAGAGACGCACACATTAATAGTGGGAGACTTTAACACTCCCTTGTCAATATTAGACAGATCAATGAGATACAAAATCAGCAAGGATATCCAAGACTTGAACACAGATCTGGATCAAGTGGACCTAATAGACATCTACAGAACTCTCCACCCGAAATCCACAGAATATACATTCTTCTCAGCACCACATCACACTTACTCTAAAATTGATCACATAATTGGAAGTAAATCACTCCTCAGCAAATGCAAAAGAATGGAAATCATAACAAACAGTCTTTCAGACCACAGCACGATCAAATTAGAACTCTGGATTAAGAAACACACTCAAAACCACCCATGGAAACTGAACAACTTGTTCCTGAATGATGAATGGATAAACAATGAAATGAAGGCAGAAATAAAAATGTTCTTCGAAACCAATGAGAATGAAGACACAACATATCAGAATCTACGGGGCACATTTAAGCAGTGTCTAGAGGGAAAGTTATAGCAATAAATGCCCATATGAGAAGCAAGGAAAGATCTAAAATTGACACCCTGTCATCAAAATTGAAAGAGCTAGAGGAGCAAGATCCAAAAAACTCAAAAGGGAGCAGAAGACAAGAAATAGTAACTAAGTTCAGAGCAGAACTGAAGGAGATAGAGACACAAAAATTCCTTCAAAAAATCAACAAATCCAGGAGTTGGTTTTTTGAAAAGATCAACAAAATAGACTGCTAGCCAGACTAATAAAAAAGAAAAGAGAGAAGAATCAAATAGATGCAATAAAAAATGATAAAGGGGATATCACCACTGATTCCACAGAAATACGAACTACCATCAGAGAATACTACAGACAGCTCTATGCACATAAACCAGTAAATCTGGAAGAAATGGATAAATTCCTGGACACTTGCACCCTCCCAAGACTAAACCAGGAAGAGGTTGAAACCCTGAATAGACCAATAACATGGTCTGAAGTTGAGGCAATAATTAATAGCCTACCAACCAAAAAAAGTCCAGGTCTAGACGGGTTCACAGCTGAATTCTACCAGACGTACAAAGAGGAGCTAGTACCTTTTGAAACTATTCCAAACAATACAAAAAGGGAATCCTCCCTACCTAATTTTATGAGACCAACATCATCCTGATAGCAAAACCTGGCAGAGATACAACTAAAAAAGAAAACTTCAGGCCAATATTTGTGATGAACATGGATAAAAAAATATTCAATAAAATACTAGCAAACAATACAATAGCACATCAAAAAGCTTATCCATCACGGTCAAGTAGGTTTCATCCCAGGGATGCAAGGCTGGTTCAACATACGCAAATCTATAAATGTAATTAATCACATAATCAGAACCAGAGATGAAAACCACATGATTATCTCAATAGATGCAGAGAAGGCCTAAGACAAAATTCAACAGCCCTTTATGCTAAAAATCCACAATAAACTAGGTATCAATGGAATGTATCTCAAAGTAACAAAATCTATTTACGACAAACCCACAGCCATTATCAGACTAAATGGGCAAAAACTGGAAGCATTCCCTTTGAAAACTGGCACTAGACAAGGATGCCCTCTCTCACCACTCCTATTCAATATAGTGTTGGAAGTTCTAGCCAGAGCAATTAGGCAAGAGAAATAAATAAAGGGTATTCGATTAGGAAAAGAGGAAGTCAAATTGTCTCTATTTGCAGATGACATGATCGTATATTTAGAAGACCCCATCATCTCAGCCTAAAACCTCCTTAAGCTGATAAGCAACTTTAGCAAAGTCTCAGGATATAAGATCAATGTGCAGAAATCACAATAACAAAACACCAATAACAGACAACCAGAGAGCCAAATCATGAGTGAACTCCCATTCAAATTGCTTCAAAGAGAATAAAATATCTAGGAATATGACTCACAAGGGATGTAAAAGACCTCTTCAAGGAGAACTACAAAGCACTGCTCAAGGAAATAAAAGAGGACACAAACAGATGGAAAAACATTTCATGCTCACGGTTAGGATGAATCAACATCATGAAAATGGCCATACTGACCAAAGAAATTTATAGATTCAATGCTATCCCCATCAAGCTTCCACTGACCTTCTTCACAGAAATGGAAAAAAAAAAAAAAAAAAACACTTTAAACTTCATGCAAAAACAAAAGAGAGCCTGCATAGTCAAGATAATCCTAAGCAAAAAGAAAAAAGCTGGAGGCATCACACTACCTGATTTCAAACTATACTACAAGACTCCAGTAATCAAAACAGCATGGTACTGGTACCAAAACAGAGATATAGACCAATGGAACAGAACAGAGGCCTTGGAGGCAACACCACACATCTACAACCATCTGATCTTTGACCAACCTGACAAAAACAGGCAATGGAGAAAGGATTCCTTGTTCAATAAATGGTGTTGGGAAAACTGGCTAGCCATGTGCAGAAAGCAAAAACTGGACCCCTTCCTTTCACCTTACACTAAAATTAACTCCAAATGGATTAAAGATTTAAACATAAGACCTAACACCATAAAAACACTAGAAGAAAATCTAGGAAAAACCATTCAGGACATAGGCATAGGCAAGAACTTCATGACTAAAACACCAAAAGCAATGGCAACAAAAGCCAAAATAGACAAATGGGACCTAATCAAACTTAAAGAGTTTCTGCACAGCAAAAGAAACCATCATTAGAGTAAACTGGCAACCAACAGAATGGGAAAAAATTTTTGCAATCTATCCTTCAGACAAAGGGCTAATATCCAAAATCTACAAAGAACTAAAACAGATTTACAAGAAAAAAACCACCCCATCAAAAAGTGGGCAAATGATATGAACAGACACTTTACAAAAGAAGACATTTTTGTGGCCAACAAACATGAAAATATGTTCAACATCACTGGTCATTAAAGAAATGCAAATCAAAACCACATTGAGATACCATCTCACACCAGTTAGAATTGCAATCATTAAAAAATCTGGAGACAACAGATGCTGGAGAGGATATGGAGAAAAAGGAACACTTTTACACTGTTGGTGGGAGTGTAAATTAGTTCAACCATTGTGGAAGACAGTGTGGTGATTCCTCAAGAATATAGAAATGGAAATTCCATTTGACCCAGCAATTCCCTTACTGGGTATATACCCAAAGGATTTTAAGTCATTCTATTATAAAGACACATGCACACACATGTTCACTGCGGCACTGTTTACAATAGCAAAGACCTGGAACCAACCCAAATGCCCATCAATGATAGACTGAACAAAGAAAATGTGGCACATATACACCATAGAATATTATGCAGCCAAAAAAAAAAAAAAAACACAAAGAGTTCATTTCCTTTGTAGGGACATGGATGAATCTGGAAACCATCATTCTCAGCAAACTGACACAAGAACAGAAAATCAAACACCGCATGTCCTCACTCATGGGTGGGTGTTGAACAATGAGAACACGTGGGCACAAGGAAGGGAGCATCAGACACTGGGATAGGTGGGGGGGTAAGTGGGATAAAGGGGGCTAGGGAAGGGACAGTGGGGGAAGGGGAGGGAAATCACAGAGAGAAATGCGTGATATAGGTGGCAGCGGGAGGGAAACAGCAAACCACCATGGCATGTGTGTACCTATGCAACAACCTCGCGAGATGTGCACATGTACCCCAGAGCTTAAAGTACAATTTAAAAAAACATAATTGGATTCCAGTTCCTCAAGTGGAAAGTGATAGAAGTGATAGAGTGGGGATGTGAGCCCAGGTTTCTCTGATTCCAAAACCTATGCTCTTAATGATTGTGCTGTACAACAACAAACACTAAACAAGTCTCTGTCTCTCTGTCTCTGTGTGTCTCTCTCTTACTAATGTATGGATTGATTATCATCATACTGTTACTGGAAAGGGGTCCCAATCACACCCAAGAGAGAGGGTTCTTGGATCTTGTGCAAGAAGGAATTCAGGGCAAATCCCTAAAGTGAAAGGAAGCTTATTAGGAAAGTGAAAGAACGAAGAATGGCTACTCCAGCAGCCCCGGGGCCTGCTGGTTGCTCATTTTGATGGTTATTTCTTGATGATATGCTAAACAAGGGGTGGATTATTTATGCCTCCCCCTTTTAGACCATTTAGGGTAACTTCCTGACATTGTCACGGCATTTGTAAACTGTCATGGCACTGGTAGGAATGTAGCAGTGAGGACTACCAAAGGTCACTGTTGTGGCCACCTTGGTTTTGATGGGATTTAGCCAGCCTCTTTACTGCAAACTGTTTTATCAGCAAAGTCTTTAAGACTTGTGTCTTGTGCCGACCTCCTACGTCATCCTGTGACTTAGAATGCCTTAACCGTCTGGCAATGCAGCCTGGTAGGTCTCAGCCTCATTTTACCCAGCTCCTATTGCTCTGGTTCAAACACCTCTGACAATAGCGAAGGACACTGTAGAGAAAAGGACTAGGGGTAGGCATTGGGTTGCAGCTGCAGACTACTGCAGGGAGAGAAGAACAGAAATTGAGGAGCTTCAGCCAGCAGATGTAGGGACTGCCATGCACAGGATGGGGCACCAGGCAGGCATGCTTGCGGGATGCACTGCAGTGAGAGAGGGACCTGGATTTACATCTCCAGTACACTGCTTAGCTGTGTGGGCACGACTGGAGGAAAGTTGACTTAGACCGCTCTGCTTCACTCCCCTCGTCTGCAAAGTGAAAAGAACCCATGAGCAGGTTGTGGGGATTCAGCATGATGAAAGGCACCACGCCTGACTCACAATCAGCATTCCTCACGAAAGGCAGCTATTTTAAACAGTGCCTCATTGACTTGCATTAGAAACCGCTTCCTGTGGCCTTTTCTTCATCCTGGACATGCCAGAGGCCACAGTGAGGGCCAGCGGGGAGGTGGGCATATTGGTAGCAAACCCGTCCTCTGGCCATGGACACATCTTCCCCACCTGGAGGAAGACCCCAGCTCCTTCAGCAAATCAATTACCCTCAGGCTGTGAGCTCTTCTGAGGCCTTGAGATTATCTGTCTGCTCCCTAAGAAGAGGCTGGGGGTCACCATTTTGTAAAGTGGCAAACTAGAGACATGGCCCAGACAAGGAAGCAGTGGCGGGGTGTCTTGATGCTACCCCACCCCACCCCACCCACGAGGGGACCAGTATGCCCTTGCTGCACAGTTCCACAGCAGCCCATGGAATGTGATGCCCACGCAAACCTTCTGTCTGGCGTGTGTGTCCAGCAGCTGGCTCATCTCTTTAGCCTCAGCTCCTTGTCACTGAGAAGCCTTACAGAATCCCTGACACCCAGGCCTGGCCCCCTCTGCACCCAATTCACAAATGTCGCCCTGGCCTCCCTTTGTGCTCCGCTGTGGCCTCCGCCAGGCCAGGCTCTCATTGCTGGCACCCCACTTGGCCTTCCCTGAGGGCCCTGCATGACGGCGGAGGCCAGGCTGCATGCAGGAAAGAGCAGGCCCCAGTGAGTTATGAGGCTGTAATTCCATCAAGGGCTTCTGGAGAGATTGTAAACTTATGTCACAAGTCTCCCTGGTCCCCCGGCCCCTTTTCTCTTCAGACTGCTTTACGAGCCTATAATTCTGAGGTGGGACTGCTTCTTATTTCACATAATCCAAACATTTTCATAAAGCAGCATCGCTCTTTCTCTTGGCCTCTAGTTTCCTTCTTTTGAGCTAAAGAGCTGCAACAGCGTCGTCTAGTGGCTGAGCCCCAGGGTGGGCCCCCTGGTGGAATCACCCATCGCACCCCTTTTGAGAGGGCCGTGGAAACCCCAAGTCATGCCTGAAATCAAGTGGATATGAAGGGCTTCTCTGGGGGTCCTGGGACAGGCAGCTATGGGCCAAGAGGGACTTACACAGCTTCAATTTCTGCATCGTTAGTTGACAAGCATTTGCCAGACCCCACTTGTGTGGTGCTCTCTGCAGATCCTATGAGCCGCACTGCCAAGCCCAGGCTCCTTCCCATGGCTGTATTTCTGCCCTTCTCATGCCAAAGACCACGTGTGACTGAGTTCACTTTCATCAAGGCCCCTCCGGGCCAACACACCACCCTGAAACCAATGGAACATAACATTTATAACCTGACATTACAGCTTCCATCTACGCTTTTAACATCAGTCTCTCGCATTGGAATATAAGCCCCACGACTGTGGGGATGTTGCCTGGTTGGGCTCTGCTGTATTATCTAGCCCCATGCAGAAATGTTTGCTAAGTAAAGCATGAAGGAGAGAGCCAAGGAGTGATCACGCAAGGCAGCTGGGTGGTCCACAGCATTGGCCTCAACAGATGAAAGAGACACACAGGCTTGCTGGGGCGCATCCAAGCCCCAAGCTTGAGCATGGACGGTGGCGGCGCTGGTATGGACACTGTCCTGCCATTTTCCCCTTTTCTCTGGCTTTGCTTTGAGTGGAGGCCCATAGTCAGGGGTTTCACGGAAGGAGAAAGAAGTAAAAATTCTGGGAGCTCACCCTGGAATGGAGCCAAAGATGGGACCTCTGAATGGTAATAATCCTACCAACTCTGCCGAAGGTCCCTTCTCAGCCTGTCTAGGTGCTCTTCGTGGGAGGCTACGTGGGTGCGTCATTACCGCAGCCTGAGGACCTCTGCCCTGGGATAGAGAAAACAACTAGGACTGCAGCTTTGTGAGTAGAGGCACCCTCCAGCCCAGATCCACTCTGGGACCCGGCTCTTCCCCGCCTCCCTCCCTGCTTCCTGACTTCTGCCCATGCGCGGCTTTTCCCTTTAAGATCTGCTCACGTTCTCTTCAGTGGTGGCTGGTAACTATGGAAACTACAATTAGGCTCTTTTGCTCCATGTCTCTAAAAATTGCCAAGTGCAGACAGCAGCAGCCCCGGACTTAAGACAGACCCCACCCGAGCTCTTCAGCAGGTTCTTTTACGACACACCCTTTGTGGGGCCGAAAGCAATGCTCCAGCAACTACCTGTGAAGAAGAACCAGTCTTTCTTCTTAGATATTTCCAACTCATCACAGGTCAACGTTTTTGTAAAATGCAATGAAAACAAATTAGAAGTGAAATGGAAAAAAGATATACAACATCCAAGCCCCGTTTTATTGTGATACATTTAATAGATGTAAGATTATTCATTAAAATCACCATAGGGCCGGGCATGGTGGCTCAAGCCTGTAATCCCAGCACTTTGGGAGGGTGGGGTGAGTGAATCGCCTGAGTTCAGTAGTTCGAGACCAGCCTGACCAACATGGAGAAACCCCATCTCTAATAAAAATGCAAAAAAAAAAAAAAAAAAAAAAAAATTAGCTGGGAATGGTGGTGCATGCCTGTAATCCCAGTACTGGGGAATCTGAGGCAGGAGAATCGCTTGAACCTGAGAGACAGAGGTTGCCCTGAGCCAAGATCATGCCATTGCACTCCAGCCTGAGCAACGAGTGAAGCTCTGTCTCAAAAAATAAATAAATAAAATAAAATCGCCACAAAAGTTTCTCAAAACTGCTCTCCATTTTTGTACTAAAATATCACAGGTCAGCACCAGTGTGTGGACAGGCTCCAGGCCCTGGGCCATTCTTTGGTAACACCCAGGACCAAGCCTGCTGACCCTGTCCAGCTGGGGACTGTACCCAAGGATGTCTCAAGATGAAAGAGGGAGCTTCTCTAGGGGCCTCTGACAACCGACAGAAATGTCTGTACTTGACTTGAGCAAATGTGTATGAGGGAGGCAGCTGCAGAGGCCTAGTCATGCCGGGAAGTCCACCCCAGCAGCCAGGAATCTGCACTGCATCTGGTGGCACAGGATGGAGGTCACTCAGGGGGGACCTCAGTGAGCTTGCACTGTGCCACAGTTTACCAAATAACCCCACTGCTTTCTTCATGCCTTTTACTAAAACAAAGATTACTGTCTGTATGAACTGGAAGGACATTCATCTTTTTTTTTTAAACCTTATTTCTGAGTTTCCTTTCAGTTTTATAAAACGGAAGTATACTTTTTGTACACTGAAGCACATAAATATTAAGAATATAGATCAGGGCAGGATGGTTTACACGAGTCGTCCTAGCACTTTGGGAGCCCAAGCAGGAGAATCGCTTCAGGCTAGGAGTTCAAGACAGCCTGGGCAATATAATGAGACCTTGTCTCTCAAAATAAATAAATAAATAAATAAATAAAAACTTTTTTAAAATCTTTTTTTTTTTTTAATTAGCCAGGTATAGTGGTATATGCCTGTAGTCCTAGCTACTTGGGAGGCTAAGGTAGGAGGATCATTTGAGCCTAGAAGTTCAAGGTTATAGTGAGAGGTGGTTGCACCACTGCACTCCAGCCTACGTGACATAAGGAGACCTTATCTCAAAAGAAAGGAAGGAGAGGAGGGGAGGGGAGGGGAGGGCGAAAGAAAGGAAGGAAAGGAAGGAAGGAGAAAGAAAGGAAAAGAAAGAAAGGAAAGAGAGAGAGAGAGAGAGAGAGAGAAGAAAAACAGCTGTAAGAATTTTTACACATTGATACAACTTAGATCAAAATATAGCAAACTGGCCAGGCACATGGCTCATGCCTGTAATCCTAGCATTCTGGGAGGCCAAGGTGGGCAGATCATTTGAGCTCAGGACTTTGGGACCAGCCTGGGCAACATTGGGAAACACTGTCTCTGACAAAAATACAAAAAATTAGCTGGCCATATGGTATGTGCCCGTAGTCCCAGCTCCATGGGAGGCTGAGGTGAAAGAACCACTTGAGCTTGGGAGTTGGAGGTTGCAGTGAGCAGAGCCTGGGCGACAGAGTGAGAACCCCTCTCAAAAAAATATAGATAGATAGATGGGAAAATACATCCATCTATCTATAGAGAAAAACTCCATCACCTCCACAAAAACATTCCTTTACTCCTCTTCCTAGTAAATACTGACTCTCCCACCCCACCCTCTAAAGCTAAAAACTATTCAAATTTCTATCACCACAAATTAGTTTTATACAGACTTTGTATAAGTAGGATCAAATAGTGTGCACTCTAGTTTTTTGCTCCTTTCATTCAATGTAAAGTCCGTGAGGTTGACCCGTGCTGCGGACGGGAATCACTGGGCTCTTTCTTAATTTGTGTTATGTTGTATATTGCATCTGTGAACTTTCCTGCATAATATTTTTAGTGCACACAGATTTCATTTCCTTCAGGCAACTATCTAATAGGGGAATTGCTGGATCATAGAGTAGGCATATGTTTAGGTTTTTAAGCAGACACTGAAAAATAGTTTTCCAAAGTGATTGAACAAATTGACACTTCCATCAGCAATGTGCTGCCTGGAATTCCGGGTGCTCCCCATCTCTGCCACACTTGATTTTATCAGTCCTCTTCACGTTAGTCACTCTAGTGGAAGAATAATCGTATCTCACCATGGTTAATTTACATTTCTCTGATAAACAATGATGTGAAGGACCTTTTCACATGATTATTGACCATCTGGGTATTCTCTTTCAAAAAGTACCTTAATTCTTTCACCCTTTAAAAAACACTTAGATTCCTTGCCAGATGTGTAATTCATAGCTTCTTCTAGTCCTCAGATTGACTGTTTACTTTCTACATGATGACTTTCGATGAAAGAAAGCTATTGTTTTCACATAGTTCAATGTATCTATCACTCCCTCCATTTATAGTCAGTATTATTCTGTTCTGTTTAAAGACTTTTTACAATACTCCTAAGATTATGAAGATACTCTGTTTTCTCCCAGATACTTTATTTTATATCTCACATATGTCTATAATGCACCTAAATTACTTTTTGCATATATTGTGAGGTAGAAGACGCGGCTCATTTGTTTTGCCATTTTGGTATCAATAACACCAGTACTACTTATTTTAAAAACCATGTCGGGCCAAGTGCGATGGCTCAAGCCTGTAATCCCAGCACTTTGGGAGGCTGAGGCAGGTGGATCACGAGGTCAAGAGATCGAGACCATCCTGGTCAACATGGTGAAATCCCGTCTCTACTAAAAATACAAAAAAATTAGCTGGGCATGGTGGCGCGTGCCTGTAATCCCAGCTACTCAGGAGGCTGAGGCAGGAGAATTGCTTGAACCCAGGAGGCAGAGGTTGCAGTGAGCCGAGATCGCGCCATTGCACTCCAGCCTGGGTAACAAGAGCGAAACTCCGTCTCAAAAAAAAAAAAAAAAAAAAAAAAAAAAAAAAAGACCATTTTCTGCACTGAATTGTGGTGGATTCTTTGTTGTAAATCTTGTGACCATAAATCTATGGGTTTTTCCTTAATTCTGTTTCATTGATTGGTCTTTTTGTCTCTCCTTGAAACAGTATCACAGTGTCTTAATTACCATAACCCTCTAGTAAGTTTCAAAAATCTTTTAATTTCTCTCATCGGTGCTTTATAGTTTTCAGTGTAGCGATCTTGCACATCTTTTATTGGAAGTATTCAGTGCTACTGTAGATAGAATTGTTTATTACTGTAAGAAATATATTACATAAAATTTACTCTTAGCCATTTTACGTGTATAGTAGTTGTGATAATAGGCATATTGCTGTGCAACAGATCTCTAGAACTTTTTAATCTTGCGTAACTGAAACTCTATACCCACTGAACGATAGTTCTCCATCTCTTCTCCTCCCCTCACTCCTGATAAACATTCTACTTTCTGTTTCTATGGCTCTATTTTAGGTACCTTGCATAAGTAAACTCATGCTGTATTTGTCTTTCTGTGACTGACTCATTTCACTTGGCATAATATTCTCAAGGTTCATCCATGCTGTAATGTATGACAGAATTTTTTTTTTTTTTTTTTTGAGACAGAGTCTTGCTCTGTCACCCAGGCTGGAGTGCAGTGGTGCGATCTTAACTTACTGCAAACTCCACTTCCTGGGTTCAAATTATTCTCCTGCCTCGGCCTCCTGAGTAGCTAGGCCTATAGAAGTGTGCCACCAGACCTGGCTAATTTTTTGTATCTTTAATAGAGATGGGGTTTCGCCACGTTGGCCAGGCTATTCTCAAACTCCTGACTTCAAGCAATCTGCTCCCCAATCCCGGCCTCCCAAAGTGCTGGGATTACAGGTGTGAGCCACCGTGTCCGGCTGATTTTCTTCATTTTTAATGCCAGATAATAGTCCATTGTATGTCTATGTCACATTTTCTTTGTCCATTTATCCATCAATGGAAATCTGGGTTGCCTCCACCTCTTGGCTATTGTAAATAATGCTGTAATAAATATGGATATGTGAATATCTCTTTGATATCCTGTTTTCAATTTTTGCAAATATATATCCAGAAATGGGATTGCTGGATCGTAAGGTAATCCTAACTTTGATTTTTTTGAGGAACCTCTATACTGATTTCCATAGCAGCAGCACCATTTTATAGTTTCTAATAAATAGCATTTTTAAAATCTCACCATCCAACTGTTTGTTGGTATAATTAGAAATACAATTAGCATTTTTATCTGTCAACCTTGCATATACTGATACTTGCTAAATTCAGCTTTTAATTTTAATGGTTTGTAGAGTCACTGGGATTGTCTATGTATACAATATACAATACATGTATACCTGTATAAAATCATGACATCTGTGAATCAAGATGGCTTTACTTGTTCATTTCCAATACTTACATATTTTATTTCTTTTTCTTGCCTTGTGGAAGTAGTGAGGACCTCTAGCATAATGTTGAACAGAAGTGGTGAGAGGCTACATGTTTGTCCCTTTCCTGTGTTTACAAAATTTCCCACTCCATGAACCTTGTTGAGAAACAGAGCCTGCCTCCTACCTAGCAGCTGAAATGCCAGATTCTTGTTTTCCTGGCTTTCCTTGCAGCGAAGGCATCAATTCAGTCGGCATGCCCATGGGAAACAGAGGGCAGATTCATTCAGACGGGATACTGAAGAGAAGGTAACGAAGGACTATTCATAGAGATGCAGGCAGGATTCAGGGAACCAATAAAAGATGTCAAGGCATTCAGAGACTAACAGTAGTAGGAAGCAATTGCCATGCCCATACCTGGAATGGGCAAGTTGAGAAAACAGTGTTATTCAAGGCTTGTGAGTTTGGAGCCCTAGGAGAGGACCACTCAACAGGAGCTCAAGTCTTGGAAAGAAGGAGGTACTGCCAGAAAAGCTGCACTGAGTTAGAAGGGAGTAAATAGGGACAGAAATACCCTGGCTCCTCTCTCCTCTCACCCTCCAATCTCCTACTGGCACCTCCCATTGCTCCAACCTTGGGTTCAAGGGCAAGGGAGCCTGGGTGGAACAGTCCATGGGGATCATCAGCCTCTAAGGCCTGAGAAGGCTAGATGAGGATGTGGAACGAATGGCAGTGGGAAGGTTATAACTGGTGTAGGCAAGAACATGTGATCGAGGCTTGGCTAATGAGATGCATCCTTCCCAGACCACACATCAGAAGCTAGTGGTACAAATAAGCAGTGACCAAGAGGATTTGTTCAGGTCATAGCAACAGGGACAGCATAGCATCCAGGACCGGGGCCAGCAGTGTCGTGAGAGTGAGTAAGCATCTGTTGCAGTAATTCGGCAAGCTACCCAGTATCTGTTCAACAGCCTCCTCCTCTGTTTAAATTAGCCAGAGTTAAATTAGCTTTGTTGCAGCTAAGAACGTGACTGAAACATGCCCCAGTGGTGGGCAACTCATCTCCATGCTGACATATTTTTACAAACCTCACACTCTACCCACTGATTCATTCAACATTTACTTGTCATCCAGCATGATCCCAGCCTAGGCCAAGACATCTCACTGTGTGTCCTGCAAGAGGTAAAGCAGGCTGTCTTTTAGGTATAGTTAAGGCCACAGGATAAATACGGACTACCTTCCTTAGCATGAATTTTACTTTAAAATGCTTTAGAGAAAAATTAAGTAAATTTACCAATAAATTAAAAAAAATATATTCTTAATACTGAAACCATCACATATATATTGTGGAACTGAATGCAAAACTTGCTGGACTTCTCTAAGCAAAACTTAAGCCTTCAAAGAATTTCCAGGCATATGGTTGTTCACAACTTGACACAATGCACTAAGAAAAACCATGTTAGAGTCTCCAGAAGTCCCAGTGGCCCCCTTCCCCATGCAGCCTGGAGAAGCAGCAGGACCCACAGCTAACCTAGACTGCCTTTCACACACCAGCCAAGATCCCTGGTAGAAGCACTGTTTCTCCCCTAAACCCTGGAGGCCAAAGCTTCCATAAGCACTGTAGACTGCCAAACAAGGCTCATCAGTTCCTTTCCACCACCAAGGTAAGGCCTGGGGTCACCCCCGCATCCCGGTTTACCCACGCCTTTTCTACATTTTCACTGCCAGTTTTGTGTCCTGGCAATCCCAGGCAAACCAGGATGTTCGGTGACCCTAATGCAGCCTGATCTTGGAGGTGAGGAGCTGCCAATGCTTATATCCTTCTGGGCAAGGAATCCTTTCCTTCCTTCCTCCTTGGTATAAGAAAGAGATGGGGAACATGAAAACCGGCTTTATTTTACTCACACCAGCTTGGTCTATGTTGTAAGTCGAAGGCCCAGTCATTTCAAGGAAAAAGAATAAGCTCTTAGTCCTACCCCTAGATGTAAGAAGTTGGTTCTCAATCAAAGGGGCCCAGCAGAGACAGTGTGTGCTTCAGCTTCCTGACCATCTCCCTCAAGGACGAAACTGGTGCAAAGACTTCTTGGGCTACAGGTGACATGACCATTGTTCCCAAGATCCTCCTAAGGTCTGATGATTCTTGGGATTCTTTTTTTTTTTTTTTGGAGAGGACTCTCAAAATGCTGTCACATTAGTACCTGCTTTATAGGTTCCTTCCAACATAACCCTAAACACGAGTGTAGTATTGATACCCTCATCAAAGAATATTTATCCTGTGCCAAGAGAGCTTCAGAGCCATGCCATGTTTATCAGAAAAGATTTGGTTCCCGACCTCCCTGGACACCCGCCCCATACAACCCTCAATCCCACCCCAAGACAACACCACCACCAGACACACACTGAACGGGGCTCTGAGCAAAGCCGGGGAGAGGGCGCGAGAATGAGAGACTGAGCAAGATGGTGACTTTTTTTCTCTTCTTTCTCTTTGTTCTCAGATAAGTTGGGAGCTGTTATATCACTGCTGTTGGTTTTCTTGTTTTCACAAATAGGACGTTGCCTGCTTGCACTCAGAGGCTCTCTCAACAAAGGGAAGACAGAGACCTGTGAATATACAATGAAGGCAGAAATGCATCTGCCTCTTGTCTGTCCTGTTGGGATGGAGTTGACTCTGGACCATGTGGGAGCTAGGGACGAGCCTGAAAGGAGATGCCTATGTCCAGCCTTCTCACTGTGATGGAACTGTGTCTTCTCCCCAGCCCCTGATCTGTACCACGTTCTCAGTGTGATGTAATTATTAACTGTTGCTGTTGCTGTTCTTATCGAAAGGCAATACACGTACACGGTACCCAATTGAAGAGGCACAAAAGGGTCTCCATTCTACTCATGTCCTCAGCTCTCACTTCCCTTCCCCAGAGCCAGCCAACACCACTGACTATCTTTCCTCTTTGCAGAGACAGCCTTTGAGTACTCTGTGATGCAATGATCCAGCTGATGTTTGCAGCAGACACAGACTTGAACTGAGTAAACAATAGCTTGCAGATCCAAAGCCTGTCCAGCTACATGACAAAACCCCAGAAGCAGGGCTATTTTGGTGAGTTTTTTTGGTGGAAGGGGGATGTGAACATGGAAGCCAGGGAGAGTCTGTTTTCTCAAGGGAAAAAATAACACCACCATAAAGAAAGAGAAAGGGAGAGCGGTAGGACAAGACTGCAGGACAGAGGGGGAGAGAGACTGCTCTGTATTGAAGTGCTCCATCTTCTCAGCTCTCTCCCAGGGTGAGATTCTGGAGCTTGAGTGTTCTGCTGCTTCCTAGGGACTGAGCTGGCCTTGGCAGGGGACAGGCAGAAGCCATCCTTTCATAGGTCCACGTCTGGCCTGCCTCCCCTCCACCAACGGCTTCCCCACCTCTGTGCTGGGGAGCTCACTAATTCACATGGCACTCCTAGAAAACTTGGAATTGTCTGAAAGTTTCTTCTTCCATGCTTCATTATTTATTTATTTTGAGATGGAGTTTTGCTCTTGTTGCTCAAGCTGGAGTACCACGGTGCAATCTCGCTGCAACCTCCACCTCCCAGGTTCAAGTGATTCTCCTGCTTCAGCTTCCAGAGTAGCTGGAATTGCAGGCACCGGTCACCATGCCTGGCTAATTTTTCATATTTTCAGTAGAGATAGGGTTTCACCATATTGACCAGGCTGGTCTCGAGCTCCCATCCTCAGGATCCATCCACCTTGGCCTCCCAAAATGCTGGGATTACAGGCGTGAGCCACTGTGCCCAGACTATTTTTAAAAAGTAGAATCATTGCATAGACTAGAATCTCTTTCCACACAATTTTATGGAAAGTCTAACTCTGTCTTCTGAAACCAAGCCAACAGCCTGCATGGGCAGGTGGGATGGGAGGGAGGTACTGAATAAAGGTAACTCTCCAATCATGGACACTTAAGAGCAAGCGGTCATTTGGGGCAAGGTCAGTGAGAGAGACCCTCCAGCCCTAGCCCATGGAAAGTGTGGGAACGTGGGATGGGATGCAAGAGGCGCACTGAGGCCAGTCCTGCCCCAGTTCAGGGCACTCCCCTAGTAGAGGATGTGATTTGAGAGACAGCCAGGAAAGATAATCTTGCCCTGAACTCAACTTCCCATCAACTCAGCAAGACAGAAGGTTGTCTGCACCCCGTCTCCCACCCAGATGAGGCTTTTCCAAAGAGGCTGTGACACAGAATCAGCATTTGCTTTGTATTCCCATTGAATACAGAATCTCCACTGTTCTGGGCATAGAACGTGCTAGACCATAGAAGGACCGGACTTTGCCCTTCAGAGGTTATGGTGTAACTAAATAGACCATGAACATGGCGAGAGTTAAACAGGTGACCTGGCTGCACTTTGATGGTGGCAGAAAGAATTACTACAAGACAGGTCATGATGAATTGCTAAATGAAGAGGAAAAGGATCATTGCCATAGGAACTCCACGGATGGAGCAGACAGCAAAGTCTCTTCAGAGAAGCCCAGACGTGAGCTGCATCTTGGAGGGTGAATAAATCGCACAGAGAACATAGAAGGTTATTGAACACACTGAGCACAGTGGCTCATGCCTGTAATCCCAGCACTTTGAGAGGCCAAGGCGGGCAAATCACCTAGGTCAGGAGTTTGAGACCAGCCTGACCAACATGAAGAAACCCCGTCTCTACTAAAAATACAAAATTAGCTGGGCATGGTGGCGCATGCCTATAATCCCAGCTACTTGGGAGGCTGAGGCAGGAGAATTGCTTGAACCCAGGAGGCAAAGGTTGCGGTCAGCTGAGATAGAGACATGACACTCCAGCCTGGGCAACAAGGGTGAAACTCCATCTCAAAAAAAATTTTAAAAAAAAGGTTATTGAACCCATCAGAGAAAATCAGTAGTCACCCAGAGCTCAGAAAACCCGTCCTCCTATTCAGCCATAGACACTCAGGCCCTGACATCTGGGAGAATCAAGGTCACTGGTAGGGGTGGCTGTGAGCTAGTTTTGTTTTTTCTCTTTCTATTGGGTCCTTTTGATTTGGTCCCATTGCCCAAGACAACAGTTGAGGCAAGTCTAAATTATAGCCTTTGCTTCCTGCTTGGCCCCAGTCACGGCCTCTGGGGTTTTCCCCTCTCCCTCTGCCCTGTGGTGTTCTATCACCTGACCCTGGTGATGGAGGGACAGGTGGACAGGTTTTCAGCAAAGCCTTGGTGTAGGTCTCTGGGATCTTTCCTCAGAGCCCCTCTCTCCCTTAGGAGAGTCCCTCGGCCTCTCTCTTTCCTCCCATTCACCAGCAGCTGTGTGGCATACACACTTTGTGCTGCCCCCTCTTCTTTTGTGTGCTCCCTCACATCCAGGGATGGGGGTGTGGAAAGCAAGAGACATAGGAGAAAACCGCTGCTCATGTTCCCTCACCTCCCTGCATCAGAGCTGCCGCTTCTAAATATGTATGAGAGAGCCCAGCTCCGCCAAGCTCAGTAAAATCTGGTTGTCTTGGGTGGCTGTTCATGCCCCCTCCTCCGTCTCCAGGGCAACCCCTCCCTGGAAGTGTGACAGATGGTACCCTGCTCTGGAAGGCCAGGGAGGCTGGCGGGAGCAGGATCGCAGCAGGGAGGCCGGAGCCAGCCAGGTCACCAGTGAGGGCCAGAGAGCCTCCTCCTGTTTCGGCAATTGGCTAGGCCTCAGGAAGGTGAAACTCGGGCCCGAAGACCCTGAAAGAGAACTGGGATTCTCTGGAGAACAACATTTTGTGAAGCAAGTTACTAAAATCAGAAGGACCCAATAGAAAGAGAAAAAACAAAACTAACTCACAGCCACCCCTACCAGTGACTTTCAAGTGAGATTCTGAGCAGAAGCGACAGGGTCCAGGAGGTGCGCACAGGCTCTGCTATCCCGAAGCCACATGAGAGGACTCTCAGATCCCCGGGGCTGGGGCGGCAGAGCTGTGGTCACTGGGCCTCCTTGATTCACAGACCCAAACAGAAGAGAGGCTGGCGCAGGAGGGGGCCTCAGCAGTGACTGTGCCCACCCATGAGGAGGGCGACATGGGGAGCCTTATGGTAACTGGGTCAGGGCAGCCCCCACGCCTGACTCCCCAGCTTGGCATTACCCTCAAGGCTGCCTCCCACTTATGAAATCAAGATCTTCCGCTCCCCGAGTCCCATGCCCTCCCCCAGGCCTCTCCGAGGTATATTCCCCTACCAGGCTTGGGTTCCCTAGACGGTAGAGGATCCTATTGAGGGTAGGCGTGGAGCTGTCAGGACACATGCTGCACCCCAATAAATCAGTGGCCTGGCTCCGGCTGTGCCCACGTCAGCTTGTTAGCCTGGCATAGATTACCATATAAATTGGATTTTTACTGCCATTCCCAGTTTTACTTTCTTAATTCACCTGTTTTACTTCCCTCAGCCCTGATGAGCCTCTTTCCAAAAGCTCTTCTATTCAGGGGGAACATAATCCTGCCTGGACTCCAGGTGTACCCTACCGAGCCAGAATTTTTCTCTTCTCACTCATCTGACCCTAAATGGTGGCACTTCTGTGACGCCACAGAATTTCTCCGAGTTGGGCTGATGTGTCATTCTCGATTTTGAAAGTAGGCCCTCCAAGACACAGTGGTGTGGGTTTTCTTTTTTTTTCTTTTTTTTTTTTTTTAATTGCATTTCTTTGTTTCATTCTGTTTTAAATATCGGCAGGCTATTTTGGCCTTTCCATCCTACTGGGTGTCCTCTTCTCGGCTTGAATGGGCTTTTTAGGGGAAACCATAGCATGGGCGAACACATCAAACCAATCACAGTTCAGGCACTTTGCCGTATACAGACTCAGCCTCCCTCTAACTAGGAATCATCAGTGAGCAGGAGGATTTGTGCCCCCACCCAGTGCCTCCATCTCTCCAGCCCCACCCAAGCCATCTCGCTGCAGCGACTCGCTGCAAACCATCTCTGCTGCAAGAAAAGGTAAGTGGCTCTGAAGCTGGCAGAAAGACGGAATGGGCAACGATATGGTTTGGCTGTTCCCTTCTCAAATTCATCTTGAGCCGTAACTCCCTTAACTCCTACGTGTTGTGGGAGGGACCTGTGGGAGATAATGGAATCATGGGGCGGGCGCAGTTTCTCCACACTGTTCTTGTGGTGGTGAACAAGTCTCATGAGATCTGATGATTTTACAAGGTGTTTCCCCTTTCACTTCACTCTCATTCTCCCTGTCACCATGTGAGATGTGTCTTTTCCCTCCTGCCATGTTTGTGAGGCCTCCCCAGCCTGGAACTGTGAGTCCATTAACCTCTTTTTCTCTATAAATTACCCAGTCTCAGGTATGTCTTCATCAGTCTGTGAAAACGGACTAACACAGGCAAGAAGCTGAATATAATAAACACCAGGCTCTGAAGATTCTTGTTCAATTCTGCTTCTTTTCCAGGCTGCCAAGGACTTTCACTGCCTGATGGAAAGATTGAAAACTGATGCTCAGCTCCAGCCCCTTAGCGTGACTCACAGAACCAGCAAGGCGAGGCCTTCCCGTTGCCTGCTGCCTGCCCTTCCCTACGCCACCAGACAGGAGATGCAGATTGCTGAGTCTGGGAGTGACGGTCCCTGAAGGGGGTTTCAGCCCTGATCAAAGAACGTCAGGCTCTCAAGTCAGTAGCTTTTTATCTTGCTCACTATTGGACAACCAATCAATTCTTTCTTTTTTGCAATAACTTCCACTCTCACTGTGATCAGCTCACAGCTGGTGGAGAGAGATGGTTTCCTCAAGGCCACCTCCATGGTCTCGGTTGGGGTTTCTTAGAAAAAGGAGGAGAGGACTCTAACTGCTTGTGATCATTTTGGTATCAGGAGTTATAATGATATGGTCCCAGGGAAGCCACTGAACAAAAATATCTCTAGAAACAGAACAATTAATATGCTCTAGGTGAGAGATTCACTTTAAAGTAAGAGAAGACAAAGGAAGGGGCTGGGAAGAAAGAACTGTCCTTGAGCGCTGACCTTGTGCAAAGTGTTGGGAAGGGCAACTCGTGCACACTATAAAAATAATGTCTGTTACCCTATCAGTTTATCAGCTCTCTTTTACTCCCCAAACTTCTGGTCATCCAGACCTGCCTCTGTTCTCCCCCACTGCCCCCACAAATTCCCTCTATCCCCCACAATCACCTGCCCTCCCACTACCCCTGCATACGCATAAACTCCAAAGGAAAAATTTTCAGCTAGTTTCTCCCATCTTTTTGGATGCAATCAGGAGAATAGGTGGATAGAATCTGAGAGGTTAGAGACAAGAGGAAGCAGGAGGATTGAGCCAGTAAGGCTAAGATCCTACACATGTTTAAAATAAATAAATAAATAAACTAGAAAAAAGAGTGAGGAAAAAAAAAAGGAGAGAGTTTGGGAGATTTGTTTGTAGGTTCTGGAGAGGTACAAAATAGAAGAGAATTAATTGAACAGAAACAAAGAGCTCTCAATAATTGCTATGGGTTTGGGATTGTGTTCAACATCAAAGAGATGTTCTTTGAAAGATACAAATAAAGCCTGAAATTCCTTCTAGGTTGCCATTTTGCTGATGTCTTTCTGTACCTTTTTACATGCAATTCTGTACAGAGACTGTGCTGGAAGGATCCACAGTTATTCAGGTCACATAGCAAAACTCATTTTGGATCTAAGGTGCAAACTGCACATAAAAATTTCAAACTTTATTCTACACTTGAGTCAAAGCAAAGAACAACTTCTCCAAGACAACCCAGCTACTAGGGTCACATCTGCAAAGGGGTACAGGAGGGTCAGATAGTAGCCAGAGGGGCAGAGCAGTTACCTTGAGTGAATTTGAACAGGCCAGACATTGGCATTCTCTAGCAACGATTCTGGTTTCTTAGTAGAGTCAGGGTTTTGTTGTTGTTGTTGTTGTTGTTGTTGTTGTCATTGTTGTTGTTTCTTAAGATAGGGTCTCACTCTGTCACCCAGCCTGGGGTGCAGTGGCACAATCTCAGCTCACTGCAACCTCTGCCTCCCAGGTCCAGGCGATTCTCCTGCCTCAGCCTCCCAAGTAGCTGGGATTACAAGCACACGCCACCAAGCCCGTCTAATTTTTTGTATTTTAGTAGAGATGGGGTTTCATATATTGCCCAAGCTGGTCTCAAACTCCTGAGCTCAGGCAATCTGCCTGCCTCAGCCTCCCAAAATGCTGGGATTATAGGCGTGAGCCACCTCAACTGGCTAGAGTTCAGGTTTATTGAGGTTAGGATGAAACAAATTTCTCAGCTTCATGAAGGATTTTTTTAAGTATCTTGATTCAGTGATCTACATGATGCCACCTGGAACATTCTGTTCCAACCCCTGCATTCTCCTGCAAATTGTAATGCTGCCTTTAGAGCATCTCCCTGATCTCTCTGACTTTGAGGTTGCACTGAATGAGCCACTTGGGGCCTTGGGATTTATGTTGGTTCCGGGTACATTTATCCCTTAATGAGATGAAAAAGCAGTTTTGTCTTCAGTGTCTGTTGTTGGTACTTGATGCTTTAAAATAAAATTGTGACATCTGACCCTTTTGAATCCAGTGAAGCTGGGATAATTAGGAATTTAAAACAGTTTCAGCAGTGATACACAAAAAATGAAAATAATTAGAAAAAGACTTCTGTCTTCCTTCCTTCAAATCGCCCCATTCTATTCTCGTCCCAACATTTTATTATGAAAAAAGTCACACATAAGGCGAAGTTGACAGGATTTTACAGTGAACACACATCTCCCCACCAACCAAATTCTTCCGTTAACATTTTTCTAGATTTGCATTCTGACGTTCCTGTCCATCTGTACATCCCTCTATCCATCCATCACTCCATCCTAATTTTGATGAACTCTAAAGTAAATTACAAGTATTAGCACACTTATCCCTAAATACTCCAGTATGGATGTCATTAACTAGATTTCAAGATGTGTTACAGATTTCCTTTATTTTGAGGTACAATTTACATATAATAAAATGCACGCATCTTAAGCGTACATTTACTAAATGTTGACAAATGCAAATACCTGTTATAACCCAAATCCACATGAGGGTAGAGAACATTGCCAACACCCTAGAAAATTCTCTGATGGCCCTTCTTCAGGAATTCCCTTCCCCTGCCCCCAACATCTCAAGGCAACCACCTTCCTTTTCCTGCAATAGACTCTTAGTCTGATTTAGAACTTCATATAAATAGAATCATTTCATTCTATTTTAATTGCAAAATATGCTAACCTCTAGCCCCACTCAGTTTAGGCAGTACTTAAGTATGATGTTCCTTGTCTTAGTCTAGAAAATGGGGAGCTTACTTACTCCCCATAAAGATCAGAGTTCTCTGATCATCAGTGCTTATGCTGGATGGTTTTGTGGAGCTGCCTTGCACAAAGAGGCCCATGAGAATATAGGGAATGTCTAGGTTGAATGAGCCTCATCGTGGTTCCCCATAGCCCTTCCCTTATCATTAGCATCTGAATCTTCCAGATTTCCAAGGGTCTGCTTGGATACAGTTGTGTTCAAGTTTAGGAATCAGGGTACACAAGCCACCTGGCCTCATGAAAACCCAGCCTGGATCCCATTTGCTTTATCTGTTTTGCCATAGGGGACTGTGAGCCTTCCACCTTGGGTTCTCGGTCCTTCAATCTGACCTAAGGTGGGAGAGCCCTGCAGCATTTGTGACTAAGGAGAAATGCCTCATTCTCCCCATGCTCACTACAGGAGGGATCAGCCCGAGGAAGGTGTTGTTGACCTTGCTTGTCACAGAAGACCACCCACCAGCACAGGATGGGAATAAGAGGGAAGTAAACAGACCAAGTTTTGAAACGTGATCAGTGCAATCTGTCCTCTGAACGTTTTTGCTGCAAGAGGGAGGCAGGATGCAACTGGGTGGGAGAAACTGATCAACTAGCTCAGCTGACAGCATTGAAGGTGGGAGAAGAGGCATCCAGATGGCAGTGCCAAGGCTACACAGACATGTCAGGGCAGGATGCTCTGCCTCAGATGCAGAAGGCTATCAGCTAAGATAGTCACGTTTCCTCCCTGTGCATGGATTATTCCATCAGCCGTGATAGCCATGGGTTTTGGCACTATGGAGCTGCATGACGATAAAGACAGTGGTGGTGATGGTAATGATGATGGTCATCATCATATGGGGATTAAGGAGAAGACGCTGAAGAACAGAGTATTTCCAAGAGAGAACATATTCCAATCTTTTCCAATACAGCCACAGATTTATGGAGCACCTACTCTGTTGTCAATGGTGTTTGGTACTATGGGTTCTAAGAAGATTCACAGACCTCCCTGAATAGGTGTGCTGTCCATGTGAGCCTGGCCACCCCTTGATGGGCCTTAGTCATCCTGCTGTAAAGTGGAGATTTTTTGGACACTTCGGTGCCTATATCTCAGCGGTGGATAAGACTGGATACTCACAGTAGAAGCTAAGCTAGAAGAGTGTAAATGTTAATCCACACGGGCAGTGACAGGGAGCAGGAAGGAAGAAGATGAAGAGGAAAAGGAGCAGGAGAGGCTATCTTGAAATTAGCCTAATGTTTATAAATATTAAGGCCCAGATCTTGTTCTGATAGGGCCACAAGTGCAGAGATTGCTAAAGAGAAGTGTCCACAGGTTCAGAGTTTCTGATGTGGAGCTAATAAGAATGCTAATGGAGGTAATTAGAGACCAATTGATCAGCAAGGATGAATTGAGGAGTGTCATGGGTTTGTTATGCATTAAAGCTCTAGGACTGTGTGTCCTAGAGGCATGAACCACACTGTGAAATCCCCAGCTTTACCAGATAGAGTGGAGGCTTGGAGTCCCGCACACCCAGCTAGCATGTGAAATAAACCTACCACAGCCGGCAGTTGAGGACACACCAGCAACTTTACATAGAGGTCAAGGACAAGTCAGGGGAGACCAGAAAAGACACATTTTTTTTTCTACGTCCTTTTAGCTATACATTCCCAACTTTGATCCTGAGATCTCTGGATACTTCATTCAACAAATACACAATGACTGTACACTGTCCCAGGAAATACTCTGTCCACATCTAATTGAAGGACAGCAGTTTACTTTCTTTGTATTTCCCTACCTGATTTACTTCCTCCTCCTCCTTTCAGAAGATAGTGCACAAAATGGAAAAGAGAAAGAGTCTGAATATTTAAAAACTAAGGCAAGAGGAAGGGAGGGAAGAGTGGAATGGGCATTTCCCTGCTTTCTATACTCTGGATGCATAATAAATGTATACCTGACAACCGTCCTCAAGGAAATTAATATCAAGGGTCAGGCTAAGAAATAAACTAGATGAATCAAAAGTGTCTCAGATGGGGCATATAAGATAGAAAATATCAGACTGCTCCAAGCTCCTTGTAAATATGTGAAGGCTGCGAACTAATCCTAGCCTTCCATGATATCCGTCTCAATTAAGAACCTCTAGGAAAATTTTCTTGAGGATTGACTCATGACCTCACCTAATTCTACCTTTCTCCACCCAAGTCCTAGTCTCATGCTGCCTCTCCTCCTGGTTTCATCTGTCCGCTGTCACATTCCTTCTTTTCCCTAGTCTTGGCCAGGACTCTCCTTCTCTTAGGAGGAAAATCTAGAGACGTCCCCACACTTATGCCTCCTGGCTGCCTGTCATCCCAGCCTTGGAACAGCTGTTCAACTATCTAGATGAAGTCTCACTCCAGAAAGAGCCCTGAATCATCAAGACTTGGATCACCAGGTGACATAACTATATACTTCAGGGGGCAGAACCGTGGGGCAACAACCAAAACAGGACTCAGCCCCGACTGTGCCCACAGAGGGTCAGCTGTATTCAGTTCACCTGCTCCTGGCCCTGGATGACAAAGCCAGGTTTGACTTCCCCAGGATTCCCATGGCCTGACCATAAAATGGCTCACTGAGCTTATGCTGAACATTATGTCCCACCTACCTGTTTCGTTTCTCTGTTGCTGTTTCATGCTCCCAGAACATTCAGAGGCAGAGGATGGGAGGCAGAGGAGACTCTAAGCTGGGTCCTCCTGCACGCCCAGCAGCTGCAGTTCAGAGCACATTGCCTTCTTTGACAATTTAAAGAGTGGAAACTGTCATATCCCAGGTTTCTGTGCTCAGTGAAGCATTGCCAATTAAGTCTCTCTGGAGACATTGCCTCTATGGAGAGCCACTTGCAAGAGGGCTGGGTCTCCAGGGATGAAAACAAGGATCCCCTATCTGGAGAGGCTGATGGGTTCAGCTCCACAGGAAGGATGCTGAGGATGAGGATGTTTTTCCTCTGACTTTCCTATGGATGCTGGAGCTGATGTAAAAACTCACCTTCTTCCAGGCATTTGGAGCCCTAACCAACCTTTCTAACGTCACAAACACATAACACTCATACACACACACATGTGCACACACACATGCACATACACGCACCAGCCTCCACTGTCCTAACAGGTGCCATTATCCCCAGTCATACCTCCCTACCTGAGACATTCACAAGACCACTGCCCAACAGAAAGCTATGAAGTAATTTCTTCATAACCTGTGCCACCAGGTCTGCATTACACTTTGTTCATCCACATCAATGTTGTCTGTCTCATGGAGGTGGCTCCTATAGGGCCCCGACAGGGTTTTACATCGGGGAACTCAATGCCTGTTCAAGTCAACTTGCAATTATTCTAATGGAGCAAATGGGATCCAGTCCTGAAAAAGAGCAACCTTCCCAAATCACTGCCAATTGGATTTTAAAGGTGTGATGGGGTTTTGTGGCAGATATTTTGCTTAATATGACAACGGGTTTCAATTCCCTGATCCACAGTGGCTCTCAGGATGAGGTTAGAGGGAAGGCAAGCATGTGGCCAGGTGTGCTGAGAGGAGGGAAGGAAGCCTGGCTGGGACAAAAAGAAGCCCAGGGGATCATTTTCCAGGAGACCAGTAAGGGTTGACAGTGTTTGCTTCTTTCCCACAGGAGCCCAAAGAGAGAAACCCTCCCACCTAGAAGAGGGCGCTGGAGACACGGGGAGGCTGGAGGCTGAGAGTTTTCCCCTTGTGCGTGAAGTCAGGAGTTCATGAGGATAAACAGAGTTTGGAGAGCCACAGCACCAAATCCAGAGGGGACCTCAGAAATGAGCTCTTCAAACCACTTTGTGCACCGAAGAGGACACCCATGCTAGAGAGGTCAGGACGTGACAAAGCTAGCACAGTCAGGGAGCCAGGCTGGGTCGTGGACCTCCAGGCTGCCCTCTGGAGCTCTTTCCACCACACCCCACAGATGTGCAGTACGTAGTCTCACCCCAGCAAAATATCTGTGATAGAAGCCTCTCTTGCTGTGACAAGTGGAAAAGGCAGATAGGAGCCATGTCTCCAGCCCCAGGACCATGAATGAGCTCCTCTTTTCTCCTTGGAACAGATGATCCTATGTTGCTACATCCTATGTTGCTGTACATGCTCTAGGCCCAGCACAGCCAGTGGGAGTGGGATCTGTAAGAACTTTGGAAAAGAGTCCCGGATTGCCCTGTGCATTGCCTTGTTCCCTCCCACACACCCACCTCTGTCACTGCCCTATCCTCACCAGGCTGTGGGCTCCTCAAGGGCAGGGAGCATGCATAGCTCTCCTTGATAACTCTGGGCCCTAAACCAGTGAATTCCACATGCACGTGTTGGATATATACTGAATCCAGCTGTACTGGATTTGTTGGTCAATAGCAACTGGCTCTGTGGTGACTTGGATATGTCAACGATGGCAGCAGTACCTGGAAATGGAGAGACAGAGCCCTTAGGTCGGGCTGCAAGGACAAAGAAGAAGATTAAAGGGCTGGGTTCATAGTGAAGGCATAGCCTCATATGAGGGCCAATGCCAAGTCTAAGGAAATACATGTAAAAGGTTCACAGGAATTTATCGGATACATATGTGCCCGTGTGTACTTTGAGAGGCTGCAGGTTGATTTATAAGAACATGGTTTTAGCTCTGGAGAGTCGTGTGGCCTCCAAATCAAAGGGATACAAGGGCTGTGGTGGACCTTTTGAGGAAGCTCAGAAATTTAAAAAATACCGGAGTTGGAAGGGACCTCAGGAATCACATGGCGGACCCCTCACCTACAGGTGAGAGACTGCTGGCAGGAGAAGGGAGGCAGAGAGGGAGGATGTGAGGCCTGGGCTGGAGCCCAGTTCCCTCCGACCGTCTCGGCAGCGGCTCCCCACTTTGCTCTGTGGTGCTCCGTGAGGATACAGCTCAGTGTGCCACTGAACTCTTGAGCTCCTAAGCACTCAGCTATGGCATCTGTGAAGTCTCCCCTGGGTCACAGTGAAGTGGCCACCTAACAACCCCAAGAAACTTGGGTAGCTAAACAGCAGGATCCAAGCCAGACTTCAGGGAAAAGCAAAGATGATTAGAAAGGCCCAAGTTCCTCTTCTCTCCAAGGCCCCCTCCTGGATTCCTCTAACTCACTGCCCCTCAAAATCTGCTACACAATCTGCTAACTCACTGCTCCCCAAAATCTGCTACACAAACAGAAATAACAGGGAAAGCAAACTGGGTATGCAGAGAGAGAGAGACAGTGTGGAAGAGAGTGAATTCAGAAGGTCCTTAGAAAAGGTTTATTCCGTCAACAATGGTGCCCAAGGCTGTGCCAAGGACAGGGAACAAATGGGGTACCTCTGCATGGGAGGCTTTCCCTTTCCAGGCCTTTTACTCCGTCCTTCCCTTCCTGCGTGGAGACAGAAATCCAATGTCCTTTCCATGGAACAACTCACCAGGGTAGGGTGGGGGGTCGTGGGCTGTGCAGCCATGGGAAGGAGTTCCTAGCATGACTTCCTAGCATGGCCTTCCTCCAGATGCAGCTATTGCCTTCTGCTCTGCCTGGCACAGCTCCATCCAAGCCCGGTAGGACTCCCAGGTCACAGCCAGCAAGAGCAGCCCACCCTTGAAGCCAACAGGTGTGACCAACAGGTGTGATCCTCCTGAAACTTTCCAGACCAGAGAGATGGGACTTCACAGTGAGGGGCAGAGGCCCTCAGGCTGGGGAAGTGTCCAGCAGATTCCTGCAGGCAGGCTGGTATGAGGAAGCGTCTCCCCTCTGGGACTGCACTGTAGGGCCAGGTGTGGCTGCTGCTGCCTCATCCTTCCACCTGTGTCACTGCTGCCTTCGGGGGATGTAGCAGAGAGTGGCAGAAAGAGCACTGGACATGAAACTCTTGGATGTGGGGTCTAATCCTAGCACTAGCCCCTACCAGCTGTGTGACTTTGACCTTGAGCAAGATTCCCACCCTCTGAAAGCCTCTAACTCTTCATCTGGAAAAGGAAGATAATACCTTCTCCCTCAGCTTCCTTCGGGGGATAAAGGGAATCATTGAAACAGATGTGGCTGTGATCTTTGACCCATGAAAGGTGCTCAGTGAGTGCTTCATTTCCTTTGTCTTCCTTTCTTGGACTCTGGAAGGCTTAGCCGCTACCCTTGGGAGCCCCTTTTCCAAACTATGACATCATGTCGAAAGAGGGGAGGAAGCAAATGATAACAGAGAGTTTACAACAAAGGAGCCACCATGCTAAAAGGTTTATAAGGATCTCTGTAATTCTCTGAATACAGTTTGTGAGTGAGGAAGCTGCTTTCAACAGCTAGTAAGAGGAAGGAGATGAGTACTTAAGGAAGAAATCATGCACAAGTAGACAGAAGATTATTGCATCTGTTCCATGGACCCAGCCTCTGTGTGTGAACAGAGGGTGGGGAACAAGAGACACACTGGTCACCTCTGCACCTCCACAGGCTGGGCTGGGATTGAGCATGTTTGATGATAAATATTTGTTATGAAAATTAACTAATGAGCTACAAGATGATTATCTAGCACCAAAACTGTATTATCATAAATATTACAAATTAAATTAGGCTGGCTTTGCTAAATTAAACAAATAAAAAGAGTAATTGAAATTCTAATAAACCAAAGGATCCCAGACCACTTGGTCCCTCAAGATGTTCTTGTTGATTTATGTATATGCTTTGGACTATGTGGGCTAGAGATGAAAACACTGACCTGGTCATCTGTCAATCTAATTGTTTTAATGAACTTCTACCCAGAGGTGAAGTGAATGTGTGTGACTAGGGAAGCTCCTCCAGTTATTCTAGTTCCACATCTCACAGTGACTCCTGGCTTGTGTTCTTTGGCAAAATTATATCATTCTCTAATTTTAACTTGTGGACAGAGACGGATTTTCACTTTTGACACTTTTATCCACAGTTTCAGTGAAGACCATTTTCTCTGGGAATTGGCTGAAGTGAATGAGAAGGTTTTCTTTATCATCATTAAAATGTGGAAGCCCTACTTCAAATACTTTATTATAGAAGAAACTGGTCTTCTCTCTTTCAATTACTGGGAGATCACCCTTTCTCTTCTTGGTCTTTCAATTCAGTTGCTATTTGAAATAACCAATATTTTATTTTCAAACAAAAGCACTTAGACTTTTTCATTTGCACCGGCACAGAATTGAATTGAATTGAAATCATTTTTGAAACTGGAGGCTTTTGTTAGGATGAACGTGTGGAGACTGTACTCTGTGGTTACTACTCTGTTTCCACTTTCTAAACACACAAAGGAAAACCGTATTTCCCAGGCTCCCTTGCAGTGAGGCCAGAGCCACATGGATGAGTTCTACCAACAGGATGAATGGACATGATGCAAGACATTTGTAGACCTGATCCTCTACCATGGTTCCCTTAGAGGTGACGTGTTTCAGATGTTATGTCTGTGAGATGAAGACTTAAGTGAAAAACTTTGTGCACTAAACACTAATAACTAACACAATTATGTAACGGTAGTTCGGATTCAGTTACCATTTGTAGATCTTCGTCCATGATCTAGGTAATAACATATCTGAAGATGCTCTCTACGTCTATCCTTACCACAAAATAATCTGACCTTCTTTCCAATTCTGGCCAAACTTTTTGGTCAAGAAAGCAATCACCTCTTGCTTGTTTTTATAATATCTTATCAAGAACTTTTTCCTTCGATAAGTCCATTGGCAATAAAGAAATAAAGCTTTAACTTTAATAAGGACATGGCTATATTGGTTCAGAGCATCTCTTGCTCTAATTTTCACAACAATCTAAAACATGATCATCCCTATTTTACAGACAATAATTTAACTTCTTTGAGATTCAAAGAAGTTAAATAACTCATCTCAGTCAAACAACTTGTAGACATAACCTGGCAAATAAAAAGAAGCCAGGGTTTAAAGCCCAACTTTCTAATTTCATGCTTTTATTAAAAACAAACAAACAAACAAACAAACCAAAAAACCCACTACATTGTCTCTTGACTGCAAGATTAAAAGAAAGCAGAATAATTCACAACATGATGGGATGAAGGGTGACCTTTATGTATCTTCAAGCCAGACCAGCCTCAGGCTGAAGATAAAAAAAAAAAATGAGCAAAACTAATCCCTGCCTTGGAGGAGCTCACATGGAGACAAGTCAGATCTTTGTTTTTAATTGACTTTACTTTTTAGAGCAGTTTTAGGTTTACTGAAAAACTGAGTGAAAAGTACAAAAAGCCTCCATATATCCCCCCTTGTCCATCCTATTATTAATATCTTTTATTGATGTGGTATATTTGTTACAATCGATGAGACAAAAGTTGATATATTGCATATTTTTCTTTTGCACAAATTCATTTCCATACAACATTCTAAAAATACCCCTTGGTTTGTGTGTAAATTTTTTCCCTTCATTTTTGAATTGCCTTATAACAACTGGTTTCTTGCTCCTCCCCCTCCCCCCACCCAATTTGCCCAATTTGACCTGTTCTCTGAAATTTGCCTTTTTTTCTTTTTATTGTACTTTAGGTTCTGGGATACATGTGCAGATCATGCAGGATTGTTGCATAGGTTAAAAAAAAAAAAGAGAGAGAGAGAGAGAGAGAGAGAGAGATAAAATTGCTGGGTCCAGAGAACATGGTGGAGAAAAAAAGACAAAAATAAATAAAAGATCAAATATGAAGATTCTCAGAGGTAATATATTTATAAACACAGAAATGGTTACAATAGACAGCCATGATGAGTAGGTATACATATATATATATATATATATATATATATATGTACAAATCCTTGTCCAGCAACCAACCATGATACCTAGGGAGTTAAGACCAGTCTTGGCATTTGCCCTGAAGGCTCCCTTCTCTGCAGCACCCCTTGTTTTGGGGTTTCATGGAGGATATAAAGCTCCCACAGCTCCTTGGGGGCTGGGCAGGGGATACTGAGATGAGAGGGCCTTGGCTGGCAGAGAAGGGAGAAAGATGATCCAAGGAAAACCATAACCCACACTTCGAAGCCACCCTTGACCACCCTGGGAATCTTGGCCCCTTTGGAACCACATCTTAGCCCTTGTGCCTTTACAAATAAAAATGAGATCTATTCCCCATCCAAATCTCCTTCTTCCAGAGAGGTAGGAAGTAAGGGAAGACCATGAGGGGAAGAAAATGGCTCCCAGGGACTGGGGCACATGAGAAATCTCTGTTCTTTCGCAGCCAGAAGAGGAAGCTGGCTGCATTAAGGCTTCCTTCTGTCTGACACTGGGGAAGGACAGCCACTAATCCTCCACTGGCTCAAACTCTGAGGAGGAGGAGGGTAGAGGGTTACTGCTAACACTTGACATTTCTATGAAGTCATGGCAAATTTCTCCCTGGAGCACCAAGCTCTGATTTGAAAGCTTTGCTTGGGCAGGGAGGGTACTGGACGGCACCACCAGCCCAGTGCTCCTGGGCCAGCCAGGAGAGCTGATGTTCCTCCAGGAGAGGGGTAGAGAATGAGGATAGGATGGAACCCTGTGAATGAAAACCATGCCTCAAGCCCAAGGATGGAGCCAGCACCTGTCAAGGAGGGAGGGAACTTTTCCCAGCAAGAGGAGCTGGAGAAAGAAGCCAGAACTTTTCTCTCTTCCAACAGCTGGTCAGGTGCTCACTTGGATGGTGCTGGTGGTGACAGTGAGACGGAGGTCCTTATGATGCCCCACCACCTTTCAGGAAGTCAAGTCAAAGGACCCTGGGATGGAAGGTTGGTTGCTGTCCCTATCCTGGGAGGATACTACAGGGGACTGGGTAGGTGGTGGCTAAGGCTGCCACTGCTGTGTGTGGGAAGCCTTGGCCTGGGCCTGAGCCGCTCCTGCTGTCACTGCTGCCTGCCTGTGCTGCTGAAGATCAGGAAGGCTGTGACACAGCAGGTGTCTGGAAGATCTGGGATGCAAAGTTGGGCAGAATAAGTCCAGGGTACTTTGTCTCAGACACTACACTACAACCCCTCCAAGGTAAAACCAGAAACAGCAGATATGTGAAAAAGGTAAGTCGGGAGCTGTTTGAGATTAACTTGATGTCATGTCAGGCTAAATCATTGTTTTCTTTCAGCAATGCGGTTTTCAAGAAACGCATATACAAGTATTTTGTTTTAGTCTGTGAGACCAGGAGGCTGGGATAGATATGGATTGATAGAACCTTGTCTGTTTCCCAATAGCTCATCAAGGCTATAAAAACCAAAATCCTATTTAGAAGGGCCTGAGAAAACACTACTGGGGGACTTTGTCTTGAAGACGATCTGTCAAGTAGCCCGAGGAGAGAGGCAGAGAGCTAAGAAAAAACCACTAAGAAGGCTAACACCCTTTTCCGCCTTAGCCCACCTGCACCCAGGTGAATAAATAGCCATGTTGCTCACACAAAGCCTGTTTTGGTGGGGGCGGGGGGCGGGGGGAGTCTCTTCATTCAAAGCGTGTGATTTTAACATTTGGTGCCGGAAACCTGGGATGGGGGATCTCCTCTGGGAGACCAAACCCCCGTCCCTGTTCTTGTGCTGCCTCCGTGAGATCTCCCTACCGACCTGGGGTCATCAGAGCAGCCCACAGACGCACACCACCGGCTATGGTGGTAAGCAGTTGCTCTTTTTTGCTTTCCCATTCTTTTGTCTTTTCCTTTCCACTTCCTCCTCACTTACGGTTTCATCCTTTTTCCACCACAAAGACAAGGAAACTAACGTAAACCAGGTTCTTCTGTGTGGTTCAGGACTGGAAAAATCCTACGTCGGTCACAGATCCAGGGATCCAGTTTTCCCCAGGGGTTTGACCATGGTGGAGACGTTCACCCTAGTCACTCGCTCACCAGGCTCATGGCCGATATTGGTGGCAGGTCAACATGGAGGACGCTGTCTTTGACCGCTCACCAAAGACAAGGCTCAACCCAGGCTCAACTAGGGACGCCTATAGAGCGGCTGGGTTGCGTGCCCATTTTCCTTGTCCCTGCTGCCTCTCCAGAACCATGGGCAATTGTCCATCTTCTATCCCTCCCTCCTCTCTGCTGGCCTGTGTTCTAAAGAAGCTCAAGCCTTCTCAACTGTCTCCTGACCTAAAACCCAAATGTCTCATCTTCTTCTGTAACATTGCATGGCCACGATACCAGTTAAGCAACGGCTCTATTTGGATAACAAATGCCATCTTTAACCTCTCTATTTTACAAAATTTAGACAATTTTTGTTGCAACATGGGCAAATGGTCTGAAATTCCCTATGTCCAGGCATTTTTTTTTTTTTACACACCAATCCCTCCCTAATCTCTATTCCTTCTCTTCCCTTCCGTCTGCCCCTCCTTCCTCTGCGGGTAAGCCAGAATCCTCCTTGGCCATCGACCCTTCCGACCTTTCTCCTCCCGCCTGTCCGAACCAGGCCCTAATCCAGGACCTAACCCCACCCCCCAGAGCCTTCCTCCTCTTCCTCTGCCCACAGCCCACCTCCTTATGCCCCTCCTGTCACCTCTCCATCTCATACGTGGCCCAGTTTACAGTTTAGCCCCTCCGCTGTGCCCCTCCCAACAATTCCCCCTTTGAAAGGTGGCTGGAGCCAAAGGCATAGTTAGGGTCCACATTCCTTTCCCTTTATCCAACCTTTCCCAAATTGGCCACTGGTTAGGCTCCTTTTCATCAAATCTTCCAATATTTAACCCAGTCCTATGGTCTCACCTGCAATAATTTAAGTATCATCCTTACTTCTACTGGCACCCCTAAAAAAAGGTTTAATATGCATTTTATCACCCACTTAACCCCAACATTACAGAAAGGTACAGAAATTAAAATCTGGCTCTCAAACCCCACAATAGGAATTAAGCAACCTCACCTTCAAGGTGTCCAGTAGCAGGGAAGAAGTTGCCCTGGCCGCAGCACATCTCAGAACTACAGATGCTTGCCTCTGCTGTAAGACAAACCCCACACCACCAGCTCACAAAGACTTCAGAGTGCCCAGACTGAAGCATCCAGCCACCCCCTCTCAGACCTTGCTTCAAGTGTGGAAAACCTGGCCACTGGGCCAAGGAATGCCCACAGCCCAGGATTCCTCCTAAGCCCTGCCCCATCTGTGCAGGGCCCCCACAGTAAGTCGACTGTCCAACTCACATCACTGCTTCCAGAACTCCTGGAACTCCAATCCTCAGCTTGGCAGCTGAAGATTCATGCTGCCCAAGCATGTTGGAAGCCTCCTGGACCATCATGGGTGCCAAACTTTGGACAGGTATGTCAGGCCTGGACCCAGAAAAGCTAAGTCCTGCCTGCCTCAGCTGATCACCCCCTACCCCTAGCCTGCATTCACCATTATCCCTGATTACCCAGTGGAGCTTCCCCTGGACATAAGCTTCCCCTCACCCTACCCTGCCATCTTAACTACTCTTACACCTTACCCTACCAGCCACTGGAACTGAACTTATGGTAATATATACTCCTTACCCCTACCCCCCACCACTGTAACTGATCTTACGCCATAACACTCCTGCCCCCTCCCCAAAAGATTTGCCCCAATCTATAAAACCAACTCCTATTCGACCACCCTTCACGAATGCCCTTTTCAGCCTTAGCCCAACTGCACCCAGGTAAATAAATAGCCATGTTGCACGCACACACACACACAAAACCACCAATAAGAAGTTCCTGACATCATTCACATGCTGGCCCAGAAAGGTCTGGGCATCAGATGGTGGCTGTAGGAACTGAAATAAAAGGGAGGGTATGGCAGGAAATGTGAAGGAAGAATTCAACAGTCCTGGGGATGAGGAGCATGTGTGGAGGGGTCAGGGTAACTGGATGAGTGATGAAACTATGAAATCGGTAAAGGTCAGAGGATGGGATAGTGTCAGAGAGAGAACACAAGCTGGGATTTAAGCTCTTGGACACCATCTGACCAGAGACAATCTGGTGGCACTGTCTGGAAGAGTTGGAAATAAAGTTTCCAACATTGGAGTTTGACAAAAGGCTCAATTATAGAGTTCAGGATCTGAGTGTCACCTTCACAATAGAGATGAGGGGTGCATGAGTGAGACCAGAGGGGGGAAAGAAAATGCCTGGAGCATGCATGAAGGAAGTTAGGATGACGCAGTAGGCATGGAGAGGGACACTCAGAGAGGTGGCAGAGGAATCATGTGGGCAGGGCTGAGCCTGGGAGTAAGAGTTCCAGAGGGAAGATTCAGACACACTTGTAGGCTACACTGCCGTGAGACTGGAGGAGATGGAGGCCAGGACAAGGCCTTTGGAGTCATTAACAAGAGGTCACAGAGCAGAGGAGAAGGGAGACATGGAGCCTTGGAGTGGGCGCAGCATCGGGGCTGCTGGAAGCAGAGCCAGAACGTGCCTTTCTGGCACTGAAGGCCCAAGAGGACAGGTGTGCTCGACGCTGTTGTTCAGACGCCAAGGGGATGCTCAACATCAGAGCTCAGTGGCTGTGAGGACCGGACCCAAGAAGCTGACTTCAAGGGGTAGCAAGAAGAGCTGGTCCCCCCAGAGACCCCAGACACACTGCGGAAAGTGCTGTGAGGGAACGGCTGCCATCTCCAGAGGGGAACAAGTAGGGGTACAAGGTGGGGGAAGGAGACCGATTCCGTGTATATTTTAACTTTCATACCATATACAAGTATTAGCCATTTGAACAAATGAAATATTAAAAATAGTAACAGGCGGAAGAAGTACTGATTAGGACTAAGAACCATGGCTAAAAGGAGTTAGGGAGCTCCAGGGGAAACAGGTAGAACTGTAAATGCCAACAAGTTCCAATGCACAGAGCCTCGCAGAGCCTGGCTTAGAGACTCTGCCGGATGTCCACGCACAAGTAACCATATACAAGTTAGAGGTGGGAAAGCAGGTTTTTTCCTGAGTAGAGAATATACAGGAGGCTTAGATCCTGAAATCCGACTCTACTTTTAACTCCTTCACAAGTTGTAGCAAGAAAAATCAATCAGAAGCAAAGACAAGGCTCCTCCTCCTTTTTCATCTTTGTCTTTTGGTCTTTTTCTCTCCCTTTTTATTGTTTTAAGGTCTTGGTATCATATGCAGTGGATTTAACAAAGTATTAAGAGCCAGTTTTATTTTCTATTGGAGAGAAATGTTAGTTTAACATCAGCCCAAGGAGAACATAATTAGGAAGGCAAATCAGCTCCCAGGAATGATCAAATGGTACATTTCAAAACAGATGGTAATGATTTAGGGATTATCCATTGGCTTTGGGTTACTCGTGCTAGTGTTCACCTCCATCAGCTCTGCTAACTAGGAGGTAACTGTGGAATCCATAAAATCCTTTAAAGCAAATTCAACACTCCCAACAGTCACCCAAAGCCTAGTTTTTCCCCATGGGATGAATGTACTATTATCCATTGTTCGTGTACTCAGAGGGGACAAATGTTAGAGTAAGTACTCACCAGCAGGTTATGTGAATCTAGGGATAGTTGACTTTGAAACTTATTTTGTGCTCTCACTCTGTCACCGTAACACACATAGGCGCATGCAGACACACACACACACACATGCAGACACACACACACAAACACACACACACACACACACACACACACACAGAGCAAGTGTGAGAGATCATAACATCCCAGGGTAATTTCATTGCAGAGTATGGGTGTTAATAATTCAGGTACTCTCTTCAAACCCAAGTCTATGTCTTACAGTATCCTGGAGCCCCAGGCCCACACAAACAGGAAGCCAGCTTTGCTTGGGAATGATTGGTTGCTGCTTTTTGCTCCTTTAGATGTTTTTAAGTTCCAGGAGTCTCTTGAGCTCTAGAGTTAAGTTATTGAAATGGAAGAAAAGGCCAGTAACACAAAAAGTAACCTGTGTGCTGGATTCTGCCAGGAGCTCAGAGCTAGGTGCAGGAGCTGGACTGGAGATGGCATGTCACTCATGGTCTATCATTTCTGATGCCATCATGGAGGCCTCATAGAGCAAGGGAATTAAGCTGGCCAAGTCCGGAGCAGAGTGGGGCTCCAGGAGAAGAGGGCAGGAGGCTGAGCTGAGGCTGTACTTTACTCTGGCAAGGGCACCAGGACCACAGGCTTCAAGTCCAATATAATGCATGTGGTCAGGCAAAAATTTAATGTATTCTTAGCATAAGAGGCAGTCTTGGAGGTGCAGCTTGTGGACTGGAAGTTTCAGAATTTAAGGGACATTCCAAAACTTCTCAGAAACAATCCAGCAGCCTGTTTGACAGTGTAGACCTGTCCTGAACACTTCAGGATGTTTGTTCATTCTCTACACTAAATTCACTTCTCACTCACCAGATGTGTCTGGAGTGTTTTAGGATAAAGAGGCTCAAAGTACTATGGGTGCTTCAAGGAAGGAGCCATTAACCCTGCCTGGGAATTCTGGGGAAAGCTGTACTTTGACCTCATGGTTCCTGGAAAAGTTCCTAGCAGCAGGAACGAGTGTCTGCCATTTGCCTTCCAAAATGAGCTCAGAAATCCAGAAACAAGCCTTTCTCTGGAGAATTAAGCCTTATTTGGGCATAATTAGGCTTCTATGTTTGGAGTTGCAGGGCTGGTTGTAGGACAATCTGCTTCTTTGGATGACTCCACCAACTGGAGAGAAACCAAGCACCTTTCACAACCCAGGCAGCAGGATCAGGATGTGGGACGTTTTGCGCATTCCAGAAGCCCTTCTGGCATAAGAACATTGGAGAGAAAGAATTCACTAGTATTAATGTAAGACTCTGGCATCCAGACAGGATCTTGCACTCTGAAAACTCTGGCCTACCATGAAAGTAGGCAGCAATGGGAAATGGGTCAGAGAGAATGATTTATTTTCCTCCCTAAGGAGCTTGCACAGCATCACAATGCTTATCTCTTCTAGGTGATCCTGACTTACTAAGACTTCCAGATTCCAAGATGGCTCCATGCTTCCAGGCCAGGATGAATGAGCTGCACCAGACAAACTGGGATTTGAGCTTTAACTATTCTACTAAAGCTTGTCAGCTCTGTGCTCCCCTGAGGAGTACTTCCCTCTCTGCAAAGAGAAAGAATTAAAGACTCTCCTTCCAGCAAGAAGATCACAATGGCTGTTAGCAGAGTTCTGTCTTGGCTGTGTGTGCCACTAAGGCAAAACCACCCTCCTACCAGAGGGTGCCTGGCAAGAGGTCAGCAGTGAGATAAGGCAGAACAGGATTACTCCATCCAGGTGTGGACAAGGGTAGATCAGAAGCAAAAAGGCCAGGAAAGCAATTTAAGAGGGCAGGAAACATTTGGAAGGTTCATGCCTCCCTTGAGGTCTTCGAGGGATGGGTGGTATCAGGCGGCAGGGCTCTAGCCATAAGCTCCAAAGAGCCAGTACAGAACTTTCTCTGCAGCTTGAATGGACCAAGGCCAAAGGCCAGTAACTGAAGCCAGGGAATAAAGTCAGAGTGGGAGAAGAAAGGGCAATTTGATCCTGAGTTGGGTTGGAAATCTACTGGGCTAGGACCAAGATTATAACTTAGCAGTCAAATACAACACCAATGGTTAAAAAAAAAAAAAAAAAAAAAAAAAAAAAAAAAAAAAAAGCGGTTCATTCTTCTAACACTCAACAATCTGGCTATGCTCCAGGGGTACAGATAAATAAAACTACTCTCTTATGGCAAGGAGCTCATAGAAAGTTGGAGGAAAACAGTCCTGTAAACTCAACATTTTAACAGTAACTGGAATGCTTTAGGATGAAGAGGCTCAAAGTTCCATGGGAGCTTCATGGAAGGGGCCATTAACTCTACCTGGGAATCCTGGGGAAGGCTACACAGAGATGGTGACATTTGGAACTGTGTTTTGAATGATGGATACAAGTTTCCTAAGTTGGAAAGAGAAGCAGGCATTCCAAACAGAACAGAGGGAGTATCGTGGGCAAAAGCAGAGCTCTGTGCATGTGGTACATCATCTGAGTACAGGGCATTGGTATGAGGAGTCCTTAGAAGAGAAACAGAGGGCTAGGGGGAGTGGAGGAGGGGAGAGAGAGGCCAGGACCAAGTCAGGGAGAGTCAGCATAACTGGACTGAGCGTGGGCCTGATCTACAGATGGCGTGGGGCCACTGAGAGTCTGTTGACATTGATTTAGGTTTCTTTGGTTATAAGTAACAGAAACAAGCACTCACTTACTTAAGCAAGAAAAAAAACATGTCATAGAGAGAAAACACGTTGTTCCCACTCCTGATGGAGAACAGGGAGTATAGGAAAGGGACTGGAATCAGAGCTGGCCTGGACTTCTTACAGCAGGAACAGGCCACAATGTCTTCCAGGATCTGTTGTCCCCAGAACAAGTCAATTCACCCCACTCCACTAGCCAGCCACAGTCCAGGGGAGGGTCTAACACAGGACTGGGGTTACGTGCCCACCTCCCGGTTGGCAGTCTCAGCAAGATCACCCACTGTAGGTGGTGCTTCCCCAAAAGGAAACCAGGGTTCTAGAACCAAAGAAGGGGATTGACGCAGATGCTGCCAGAACACAGCACTTGTGTGCTTCAAGCGTTTACGCTAGAAAATGACTAACACGCGGTGCAGGGATCAGCTCACTTTTTCTGCAAAAGGCCAGAGAGTAAATATTTTCAGTCCTCTGGGTCATATGGTCTCTAAGGCAGCTACTCAACTCAGCTGTTATAGCCCAAAGCAGACAGACCAGACACAGACCAATGTCTTTACTGCACACCAGTAAAGCTGTATTAATAAAAACATATAGTGGGCCCAATTGATGCTTGGTTTAGAGCCATATTAGGGTAGAAGAGAAATACAGAAGGTTAAGAAGCTGAAAGGAAAGAGACTAAACCAAAAGCTTGTCTTGTCTATAAAACCACATCCTCACCCAGCATGGTGGCTCATGCCTGTAATCCTAGCACTTTGGGAGGCCAAGGTGGGCAGATTGCATGAACTCAGGAGTTTGAGACCAGCCTGGGCAACACACTAAAACTCCATCTCTACTAAAATACTAAAGAATTAGCTGACCATGGCGGCATGCACCTGTAGTCCCAGCTACTCGGGAGGCTGAGGCAGGAAAATGGCTTGAACCCAGGAGCTGGAGGTTGCAGTGAGCCAAGATCGCACCACTGAACTCCAGCCTGGGTGACAGAGTGAGACTCCTATGGGAAAAAATTCCCTACTTTTTTCTCTTTGGGACACTCCTAGGTAAAGCATCCCTTTTACAAACTTCCTTTTCACAAGCATTAAGTTCTGTTTCTTCATGCATTCAACTTGTTTCTTAATTGCTTGTTACCAAAGTGGGTTCTATTTGTTTGGTGTGTTTTGTAAGCTTTTCATCCTGGCAAAGGTAGCCACAGTTCTCCTCAGCGGGAAACCAGGCATGTATTGACTGTTTTTTGAGAAAATTGCACTGTAACCACAGGTTTCCCGGTGTGGTACACCTGTATTTATTGGAGTCGATTTTTAAAAAATACAACAATACAACTGCTTCCACACTTTCCGGGTTGCTGTTTCTCTCCCTGCAAGCAACCCTCGGAGCCTTTCTCAGTACTGCTCTAAGTCATGACAGCTCAGGCGAGAAGTGGCTGAAACGCGGAGCCCGTGTGCACGCCCGTGGCCAGGCAAAAGCCTAGCCCTCTTTTGTAACCACCTCTTCGGTGTGAGGCAATATGCTGTGAATTAGTGTGCTCCAGGCCCAGAGTGGTAACATATGGTATATCTCTGCTCATTCTACATTAAATCCTGACATTTTGCAGCTGTCAAGATAAAGCTGTTTATATGAGTAACATTGTAGTTTGTTTATAGGGAAATAATGTGTAGCAAGTTATGATTAATCAAGGTGTCTAAAATCTGCTGCAGGCTTCTAAATAGATTTGATTTCCACTGCGGTGTTTTGTGCCTCCTAAATCAGGGGCTTGGTTGCCCCCACCTCCTTTGTCTGGCTCCTGCTTTGTGGTCTCATCCCCTCTGAGATGGGTGAAGAGTGAGGCCAGGTCACAGAGAGGCAGGAAAAGTCAGGATGCAGCACAGACTAGGTGACAGGAAGGACTCACCGGAACTCTTCCTAACCCCGGAAAGCTCATCAGAGAGCCACTGTCTTCTTCATTCCAACATCTCTGTGTTTGGAACCCAGATCTCCAATAGCCCATCTTCCTGAGGACCTGTGAGTAGGTGTCCGAGGCTCCTGTAGGACATACAGTCCATTTAGTTTTGGTTTTCTGGAGTCTAAGAGGTCATGGGGCTTTCGGGCAGTACAGATTTGAGGAGTCTCAAGTGTTAGAGATGACAGGAACTCCTCCTTGTGTCTGTAGTTCTGGGTTCGAATATCCTCTCTGGATATTGGAGTCCCGATTCCTTGGAACTCCAGACTCCTGAAAACAGGAAGACTCTTAGTGAAGTCATGCAGGACTTCCTCCCAGTGCAAGAATTCTTCCGCATTGCTGACAGCTTCTCTCAGCCACTGCCTACTCCCTCTCAACAGGGAAAAGCAAGGTCTTAACTTGTAAGACTGGGGAGGGTAAAAAGTTGGGAGGAAATCTACCTCTAACCTTATGCTACCCCCGTCCTAGTTGTGCTCCCTGGAGCAACTTGGAACTGCCCGATTGCTTTTCCACACAAAAATCCTTCAGATCTTGGTTGGCAGCCACCACCTCCCCTGCAGGCCAAGCCTCATAGCTCTCAGGAGCAATCCTTGTAGGGTCTAGTTCCCTCCACTCATCAGCCACACTTCCCCCAGCACCTGCTGGCTTGTTTTTGTTCACCGAGGAAGGTGGACTCAGAAAGGACCCATCTCAAGTGTCCAAGCTGGCAGAAAGCACCAGCTGATTTCTCTCCCTCTTTTTAATCCTTTCTGAGGCTCACCATGGAGGTGTGGTCTGATGCCACTGTGAGTAATTGAGGTCTTAGGATAATCATCATCACTACCAGCCCTGACATTTCTAGCGAACTTCTTTAAATTTCAAAGAACTTTCCCTTTGTTCAGGGTGCAATTATCCTGCCAATGCAGCAGCTCGGCATCAGGGTTATCTCTTAAGCGCTAGGTATACTTACGCTGTGCCTGGCAGCCACATGGGTAGACGTTGTTCCAAAATGAATATTTGCATGCATGGATGCACACTTGGATTTATACACATGTGCATCTCTCTGTGCTGGGCATGCAGCAATCCCTGCTCCTAAACTGGCCACATGGTGAAGGGACAACCAGCAGTCCAGGCTGCTACGGAGGAGTTTGATCTGTGGAATGGAGGATGCACACACACAGACATGTTCCTTAGCTCTGCTGGTGGTGCAGCAGAGAGGACCAGCTGCCTCTTTGACCACGGACAGAGCCAGCAGTCGCAAGAAGAGGAAGGAAGCTGCCACAGCATCACACACACCTGCTGTCCCCGTGCCTTCCAGCGGAGGCAGCTGGTTGGAAGGCAGCAAGAGGAGAGGCACGGAAGGTAAGAGCTTGCTGCTGAGAAAGCAGGGCTAGTCCACAGCTGGGGAAGGGATGTCCTATCATCACCCAACCCCTTTTCAGCACGTTGCCTGCCCGCCTCAAAGTACTCACTACTTGGCTGTACTTCCAGAAGCGTCCACTGGGAATGCTCTAGGAAAGGGCAGATGGAAAGGGTGGAGTCCAAAGAGATGCCGAAGTCAGCACAGAGGGGAGATAATGAAGCCACTAGAGAAGCCTGGGCAGGATGGTGCAGAGGGGCAGAAAGAGAACTTGGGGACACTTTTGAGGAGGAGTCCCGCCCAGAGATGTAGGTTAACTGACCTTGCCAGCGTCCAGTGATAGAGCTTAGATTGGAAGACGTTGAGTTCAGCATCACCATGCCCTCCCTCCTGAGGTCTGGAGAGTCCCCCGGTCGCTTTGTCTCCTTAACCGGAGAGCTTAGAGATCCCCTCCAATCTTGCCTTGTAGCAAACAGACAGAAGCACTAAGCATCCCTTTGCATAGGTGAGAGGACACAGGAAAGACCAAGAAAGGGGCTGAGGACACTTCACAAGGACCGCAGGACACAGGAAGAAAGAATTACAGCACAGGGCAGTGCCTTCCGAAAAGTAGCAGGCAAACAGGCAAAGAAAGAACGCCAGTCAGGAAACACACTCTCTCCCTGCCCCCACCACTGCCCCACCTCCCTCTTCCTGCAGAGATAGCAGAGTGAACCTCTTGTCGGAAATTAATATTGCACGGGACAATTAATCAGAGCTGAACCGCCCCCTACCCCAGTGAGTGAATGGTGTTTGGAGTGGAGCTGACAGCCTGGCTGATGAAGGAACGGGGGCAACCCCCCCCTCAACCACCCAGAGTCCACCTGCAGAGGGGAGGGGGCTGCAGGGGGAAGCACACAGCCAATTTCTCCCCATAAAAAATGATATGAAGTGAAAAACCATTTACTGCACATTAGGATCCACAGTTGGACCGTTTGTATGTTTTACTGGGATGGTTATGTCACTAAATGAAGCCTGAAAAATCCATCATGGGCGGGGAGCCTTACAGTGGCCTGGTCAGGGAAAGGGAGCTGGCTGGCCAGGAGTGGCTGAGCAGTAGAGGAGAAAAGGGAAGGGCTGCCCTTTGCTGGTGATGTGGGGGAACCCACATCTGGACGCTCATTCGGGTCACACAGTGACCCACATTCGGGTCACTCAGTTTCACAGCAGAGGGTCTTGTGAACCACCCTGTCAACTCTGCAGTTAGTTGCCTTCTTAAATAAAAAGTTCCAAGGGTCCCTGTACCCCAGTCCTTCTTTGCTTCTTCTGAGGATGCACTAATCTGACACCCACAATTCAATGAGCGACTTTTAATTAAATGTCAGTGTGCTGGGCATGAGCTGGGGACCCAGAGGCGACAACAGTCCTGTCCTGGCCATCGCCGACCAGCACCTTCCTCCCCCAGCCTTTGAGTCTCCATCCAGCCCCACCTGTTGTTAGATAAGAAAGCCACTAAGAAGCACCTTGAAAGTTGGAGTGGCAGGTAGTGGAGGGAGTAGAACATGGCAGGACGGAAGTGTGGAAATGTCGCTTCATCTATTAATCAGGAGCCTTTGTTAATTAAATCAGAGCCAGCCACCTGAAATGCCAATTCTAACTTTAATTGCCTACCTATACCTCTCCCCTAGCCTCTGAGCAGAAGTGAGGCCTCAGCAGTGACTGCCCTTAGCAAACTAATAGGTCCCATGTGGTGGGATTCCAGGAGCAGAGCACCTTCCCGGCCTCCCCATCTTACCACTGACCCCTGCCATGTGTACCTCCTCAATCCCAGAGCCCAGGGAACCAAGTCCAAGTGTCTGGCCCAGGTCCCTTGCTATACAGGTGAGGAAACTGAGGCAAGAAATGGGAACTCTCTTCTTTTTATTCCTAGTTTACTCCTCCATGTCCTGCTTCCACTTTAGACCCAAGCTATGCAAGCACAAAGGAGCCCCAGATGCCTCCATCATCTTCCCTGACCATCTAAATGGCCTGATCATGTTGCTCACAAGAAGCAGGATGGGGCTCAGGGCTTTGCTAGGACACAGGGTATTCTGATCTCAGCCTCCAGCTCCACCACCTCTTATTTCTTTTCAAATACATGGTCCCTTGGCACCACCAAATTGAAAATAAGGGCATCAGCGGTGGGGACTAGTATAACACAAACAAGTCCTGGTGCCTAAATGAGAGGGCCAGGAGTGTCGCTGGATGTCAGGGGAGTCGATGGACTGACGAGAGCGCCTGCCTGGATTCCCAGAAGCATGGACTGCCTTGAGGTGTCTGGGTGACAAGATGAAAAGGACAATCGATGAAGGTCTTTGACCAGAACTGGAAACAACGCACAGCAGCCAAGTGGACTGGTGTGAAGCTGGGTTTGTTACAAGTTCGTCTGAGGACAAATCGGGCACCAGATTTACATGGAATTGACTCTGCCGTTCAGTTCCTCTTTCCAGGTGGAGGAAACGGACAACTCCTGCATGGCAGGCGGCACGGATGTGGCAAGCTCAGTCCTGACACAGGCAATGTCCCATGGAGTGAGCGTGAGACGTGACTCTCCGGAGGCCCTGGGCCCGAGACTGTCCACGGCACAGGGAGCATGCCCCGGGTCCAGGAGTGGCCTGGGGGGTAGGCACACAGATTCAGGCACCACATGACCTGGGTTCTAATCTCACTTCTGCTGCTTACTTGATGTGTGACCTTGCGCAATGTCGTTCACCACTCTCTCCCTCAGTTTTCCCATCTGTGAAATGGAGAGACTAGCATCCATCTTGTAAAAACGTCTAAGAGTTTAGTAGACGCATACTTGGAAGTGTTTAGGACAGTGCCTGGCATGGAAAATGCTATAGAAGTGTTCAACAAACTAAGTAAGTCCGATATAACCAAGAAAATGAAGCCCTGGGCCTGGTGCCAGGTGTGAACCTGTAATCCCAGCACT